>NC_069501.1:941829930-941955689 GCF_027579735.1 Bombina bombina
TGAAACCTGATGAATTCGGCCGCCGCTAGTTGAGGCCATGCTTGGAGCGTGTTGAATATCGCTCTTAGTTCCAAAATGTTTATCGGGAGAAGAAACTCTTCCGGAGACCATAGGGACTGAGCTTTCAGGGAGTCCCAGACCGCGCCCCAGCCTAACAGACTGGCGTCGGTCGTAACAATCTCTGGTTACCTGGTCCAGTTGTATTTGAGGAGACAAATCTGCATAATCCCCATTCCACTGTTTGAGCATGCACAGTTGCGGTGGCCTGAGATGTATTCGGGCAAAAGGGACTACGTCCATTGCCGCAACCATTAATCCGATTACCTCCATGCACTGAGCTACAGATGGCCGAGGAATGGAATGAAGAACTCGGCAAGTAGTTAAAAGCTTAAACTTCCTGACCTCCGTCAGAAATATTTTCATTTCCACCGAGTCTATTAGAGTTCCCAGGAAGGGAACCCTTGTGAGCGGGGACAGAGAACTTATTTCGACGTTCACCTTCCACCCGTGAGACCTTAGAAAGGCCAGAACAATTTCCGTATGAGCCTTGGCTCTGTGAAAAGACGACGCCTGAATTAAGATGTCGTCTAGATAAGGTGCTACTGCAATGCCCCGCGGCCTTAGTACCGCTGGAAGGGACCCTAACACCTTTGTGAAAATCCTGGGAGCGGTGGCCAACCCGAAGGGAAGGGCCACGAACTGGTAATGCTTGTCCAGAAAGGCGAACCTTAAGAACTGATTATGATCCTTGTGGATAGGAATATGTAGGTACGCATCCTTTAGATCCACGGTAGTCATATATTGACCTTCCTGGATCATAGGTAAGATTGTTCGAATGGTCTCCATCTTGAATGATGGAACTCTGAGGAATTTGTTTAGAATTTTTAGATCCAGAATCGGCCTGAAAGTTCCTTCCTTTTTGGAAACCACAAACAGGTTTGAGTAAAAACCCAGTCCTTGTTCTGCAATTGGAACTGGGTATATCACTCCCATCGTGAGTAGATCTGCTACACAGCGTAAGAACACCTCTTTCTTTATCTGGTCTGAAGACAGACGAGAAATGAGGAACCTTCCCCTTGGAGGGGAGTCCTTGAATTCTAGAAGGTATCCATGAGTAACAATCTCTAATGCCCAGGGATCGTGAACATCTCTTGCCCAAGCCTGAGCGAAGAGAGAGAGTCTGCCCCCTACCAGATCCGGTCCCAGATCGGGGGCTACCCCTTCATGCTGTTTTAGTAGCAGCTGCAGGCTTCTTGGCCTGTTTACCCTTGTTCCAGCCCTGCAAAGGCTTCCAGGTTGCCTTGGGCTGTGAAGAGTTACCCTCTTGGTTTGCGGCTGCAGAGGTTGAAGCAGGACCGCTCCTGAAGTTGCGAAAGGAACGAAAATTAGCCTTGTTTTTAGCCTTAAAAGGCTTGCGGGAGGGCATGGCCCTTTCCCCCGTTGATATCCGAAATAATCTCTTTCAACTCGGGCCCAAAAAGGGTCTTTCCCTTGAAAGGAATATTTAGTAACTTTGTTTTGGACGACACGTCGGACGACCATGACTTGAGCCAAAGCGCTCTGCGCGCCATTATGGCAAAACCAGAATTTTTCGCCGCTAACTTAGCTAATTGCAAAGCAGCATCTGTGATAAAAGAATTAGCCAGTTTTAGGGCATGAATTCTATCCATGACTTCGTCATATGAAGTCTCCCTCTGGAGCGACTCCTCCAGCGCCTCAAACCAAAAAGCCGCTGCAGTAGTTACAGGAATAATGCAGGCAATAGGTTGGAGAAGGAAACCTTGCTGAACAAATATTTTTTTTTTTATCCATACGATCTTTGAAAGCACAACTGTCTTCTATTGGTATGGTTGTGCGTTTGGCTAGTGTTGAAACTGCCCCCTCCACCTTAGGGACCGTCTGCCACGCGTCCCGCCTGGGATCAGTTATGGGGAACATTTTCTTAAAGATAGGGGGGGAACAAAAGGTACACCTGGTCTCTCCCACTCCCTAGTCACAATATCCCCCACCCTCTTAGGGATCGGAAACGCATCAGTGTATACAGAGACTTCTAGATATATGTCCATTTTACACAATTTCTCAGGGACCACCATGGGGTCGCAATCATCCAGCGTAGCTAATACCTCCTTAAGCAGCACGCGGAGGTGTTCCAGCTTAAACTTAAACGCTAAGGAATCTGATTCTGCCCGCTGAGAAACCTTTCCTGTGTCAGAAATGTCTCCCTCAGACAGCACATCCCTCACGGCCACTTCAGAGTGTTGTGAGGGTACAACGGACAAATCATCCAAAGCTTCTGATTGCTCATACTCTTAAAACCGAGCTATCACGCTTTTGGTGACAAACTGGCAGTTTGGATAGAAATTCCGCAAGGGAATTATCCATGACTGCTGCTAATTGTTGTAATGTAATAGGGGCCAATGCGCTAGAGGTACTAGGCATCGCTTGTGCGGAAGTAACTGGTGTGGACACATGGGGAGAGGAAAGTGGGCTATCCTCATTACCCTCTGTCAAAGAATCATCTTGGGCTACATCTTTAAGTGACCTAGAAACATTAGCGCACTTAAAACACAAATGTAAAGGGGGTTCCACCATGGCTACTAAACACATAGAGTAACGTCTATCTATAGGCTCATACATGTTAAACAGACAAGTAAATAGACTTAGACAGCACTCAAACACTGAAAAATACAATTTGAGAAAAAAACGGTACTGTGCCTTTAAATAATAAAAAGCGCACACTTTTTTTTACAAAATCTTCAAAAATGATCCAAACTTTCTGAAATTTTCACCATATAATCCTAATGCTTTCAAATGATTGCACAGTAAATTTCAAGTCAATTAACCCATAATGCCCAAACCGGAGCAACCTAAAGCTGACAGCCGGTTAGCAAACTACAGCACCATGCCACAGCAATCTGCCGTGGCCCTACCTGCCCCTGGGGATGAATTTGATCGAAAATAAGCCTCTATGAAGTCCTCAAGTATTCTTTGGACACTCCACGTGAAGCTGCATGAAGCTATCTGCCATATCAGCTGCGCAACTGAGGCGCAAAATTTAGGCCACCCCCCTCTCCACTCCGGAGTTGTGGAGCCTTCAAAACCCTAAATAGGTGTCCAAATATATGCCATGTGGAATAAAACCCCATAAAACACATCCAAATGTAATAAAAACTGTATAATGATTAGATTTTCACTATAAAATAATCGATTGCCCCATAACAGTGTCCACGAGTCTTTGAGCCCTGTTAAATAAGCCTTCCTTCTATACTAAGACTCAGAAAATGGCTTACCTTCCCCACATGGGGATTCTTGTCAGTCTTCTAGCATTATTAAGTCTTGACTAGAAAAAAATGAGTGAACATACCTTATAGCAGTTAAGCCTGCAAACTGTTCCCCCCAACTGAAGATTTCTGGTACTCCTCAGTCCTGTGTGGGAACAGCAGTGGATTTTAGTTACAACATGCTAAAATCGTTTTCCTCTCAGCAGAATTCTTCATCACTTTCTGCCAGAGAGTAAATAGTACAAACCGGCACTATTTAAAAATAACAAACTTTTGATTGAAGATATAAAAACTACAAATCTAACACCACATTCACTTTACCCTCCCGTGGAGATGCTACTTGTTATAGCGGCAAAGAGAATGACTGGGGGGGCGGAGCTATATGGACAGCTCTGCTGTGTGCTCTCTTTGCCACTTCCTGTAGGGAATGAGAATATCCCACAAGTAAGGATGAATCCGTGGACTGGATACACCTTGTAAGAGAAAACAGAATTTATGCTTACCTGATAAATTACTTTCTCCAATGGTGTGTCCGGTCCACGGCGTCATCCTTACTTGTGGGAATATCTCTTCCCCAACAGGAAATGGCAAAGAGTCCCAGCAAAGCTGGCCATATAGTCCCTCCTAGGCTCCACCCACCCCAGTCATTCGACCGACGGACAGGAGGAAATATATATAGGAGAAACCATATGGTACCGTGGTGACTGTAGTTAGAGAAAATAATTCATCAGACCTGATTAAAAAACCAGGGCGGGCCGTGGACCGGACACACCGTTGGAGAAAGTAATTTATCAGGTAAGCATAAATTCTGTTTTCTCCAACATTGGTGTGTCCGGTCCACGGCGTCATCCTTACTTGTGGGAACCAATACCAAAGCTTTAGGACACGGATGAAGGGAGGGAGCAAATCAGGTTACCTAAACGGAAGGCACCACAGCTTGCAAAACCTTTCTCCCAAAAATAGCCTCCGAAGAAGCAAAAGTATCAAATTTGTAAAATTTGGCAAAAGTGTGCAGTGAAGACCAAGTCGCTGCCTTACATATCTGGTCAACAGAAGCCTCGTTCTTGAAGGCCCATGTGGAAGCCACAGCCCTAGTGGAGTGAGCTGTGATTCTTTCAGGAGGCTGCAGTCCGGCAGTCTCATAAGCCAATCGGATGATGCTTTTAAGCCAAAAGGAAAGAGAGGTAGAAGTCGCTTTTTGACCTCTCCTTTTACCAGAATAAACAACAAACAAGGAAGATGTTTGTCTGAAATCTTTTGTAGCCTCTAAATAGAATTTTAGGGCACGGACTACGTCCAAATTGTGTAACAGACGTTCCTTCTTTGAAACTGGATTCGGACATAAAGAAGGTACAACTATCTCCTGGTTAATATTCTTGTTAGAAACAACCTTTGGAAGAAAACCAGGCTTAGTACGCAAAACCACCTTATCTGCATGGAACACCAGATAGGGCGGAGAACATTGCAGAGCAGATAACTCTGAAACTCTTCTAGCAGAAGAAATAGCAACCAAAAACAAAACTTTCCAAGATAGTAACTTAATATCTATGGAATGTCATGTCCCGACGGAAACGATGATTGAATTAAAGAAGACATACAAATTTCGTTGGTCTACTTCACATGTTAGACATTTAGGCGTCTGTCTGTCCCATAGTATTCCTACTATTCTCTCACTAAATTTCTCCCCTCTGCTGTCTGAAATAGCAAAAGCCACGGAAACATGGAATGTTCCCTCCTTGTCATGGTTGGGGCGCATAGCCGCATTTAAAATGAGCCTCCTGCCCAAGTTGACTTACCTTTTTAGATCTTTGCCTATCCCGATATCTAAGTCTCTAATCCAAAAATTTCAACAGGTGTGTAATAAATTCATTTGGCGACATAAAGTCCCCAGAATTGCCACTAGCACCTTACAACAGCCCATACTTTCAGGAGGGGCAGCTGCCCCTAATATTCTCTACTATCATGAAGCTGCTCGTCTATCACATGTGACTCAGTGGGGCTCACCGGCTTGCAGTCGATGGGCAGAATTGGAACAGGCTTCCCTCCCATCGGGGGTCACTCTTGCAGACCTGATTTGGCTCCCGGCGCACGCTAGGCCAACAATGGCTCTACTAAACCCTATAGTAAAAACCAATCTGAAATTTTGGGATAAGATTCATAATCTACCCACGATTGCGCCTCATCCGTCTCCGTCTCATGCAATAAGAAGCCTCCTTCTTGCACTACCGGACACCCACCCACTCCTTTGGGAGGATCTGGGTATTATCAAAGTTTCGGACCTTTATGAAGGGACCCAACTACTTTCCCACCAGGCCTTCCTCCGAAAATATCACCCACCGCTCCCCCTCCATTTTGAGTTTTGGAGACTACGAAGTTTCCTTAAATCTTGGGGTTTTGACAATGGCCCACTGCGTCCTAAAACTAAGTGGGAGACGCAATGGGACCTCAAACTCCCGTTTAAGAAATTACTCTCATCATCTTACCAGGACATACTGCGTCCCCCAATTTTTCTCAAATCCTCACCAATAAAGAGTTGGGAGTCTTCCCTAAACGTAACCCATGAACCACAGGCGTGGCACTTGGCGACCCAATTAACCAGAAAAACGGTGCACTGTGTCACACTGTACGAGCTGTTTCTCAAAGTGCTTTTGCAGTGGCATCTGACGCCGGTCCGCTTATTTAAGATCTCGCACACAAATTCTCCAAAGTGTTGGAGAGGCTGCGATGCCCTGGGTACCCCAACCCACGTTTGGTGGTCTGTTATTTTACCATTGTGGCAAAAAGCAATCGACTATTGCAATACTAAAGGTATTCTCATACCATCTACACCTAGTGTGGCCTTGTTCCACATCTTGCCTCCTAAGTTGCCTGTCCCACAGAAAAGGTTCTGTGTCTACTTATTCCTTGCACTTAAATTATCTATTGCTAGGATGTGGCTGCAGTTGACCTCCCCAAGCTGGGACCAAATTGTAGAAACCCTAAAATATCTCAAGTCCATGGAAGCCTATGTGTCTCATGTTCATAGTACTGAAGATCAACACGCCCTGATTTGGGAGTACTGTCCTGATTAGCGCTTCTCAGGTTCAATAGCCTCTGTAACTTCTGTCCAAACCAATACACCAAGGGACCTCATGTCACTATGATTAAACCCTCCAGGTCCCTAGGATTATGATCCACTTCCCTCCACTTATCTGCCTTTAAGACAATAATTTCCTATCCCCTCTTCCCCTTCCCCCCGCCCATTACCCAGCTCCCCCCCTCCCTTCTTTTCCCCTCTCTTTTTCTTTTTTTTTTTTTTTTGTCCTTCTCTTTTCCTTTCCTCTTCTAATACACTTTTCCTCTTTTCCTTCTCTCTTCTTCTTATTTCGCTCTGGAGATATCATCTATTGTCGAGACCTAGATATAGGCTAACTCACAGAACGTTTTACTTTGTTGATATAGCTATATTACCTGTGAGTCAATTTTACAATGTTTGCTAATTATTTGTTATTTAATGATTATCACACTGTCATAATTATATGTTCATGTTAAATATAGATGCCATTTTCGTATTATGCTACAAGACACTACACTCTGTTGAGAACTTTGAGAGCTCAGCTTTCTTGTTATATGCTGTGGCATACGCCTTGTGCGTCTTACCGTCATGTACTACCTGTTGAATATGGCTATTACTCTTGTAACCTTAATGTTTGATGTTCTTAATTATGACTGTATTGTGAATGTTTCAATAAAGCATTTAAAAATTTAAAAAAAAAAAAAAAAAAAAATATCTATGGAATGTAAAGGTTCAAACGGAACCCCTTGAAGAACTGAAAGAACTAGATTTAGACTCCAGGGAGGAGTCAAAGGTCTGTAAACAGGCTTGATCCTAACTAGAGCCTGAACAAATGCTTGAACATCTGGCACAGCTGCCAGTCTTTTGTGTAGTAAGACAGATAAAGCAGAGATCTGTCCCTTTAGAGAACTTGCAGATAATCCTTTCTCCAAACCTTCTTGTAGAAAGGAGAGAATCTTAGGAATTTTTATCTTATTCCATGGGAATCCTTTGGATTCACACCAACAGATATATCTTTTCCATAGTTTATGGTAAATCTTTCTAGTTACCGGTTTTCTGGCCTGAACCAGAGTATCTATCACAGAATCTGAAAACCCACACTTCGATAGAATCAAGCGTTCAATCTCCAAGCCGACAGCTGGAGGGAGACCAGATTTGGATGTTCGAATGGACCCTGAACAAGAAGGTCCTGTCTCAAAGGTAGCTTCCATGGTGGAGCCGATGACATATTCACCAGGTCTGCATACCAAGTCCTGCGTGGCCACGCAGGAGCTATCAAGATCACCGAGGCCCTCTCCTGATTGATCCTGGCTACCAGCCTGGGAATGAGAGGAAACGGTGGAAATACATAAGCTAGGTTGAAGGTCCAAGGTGCTACTAGTGCATCTACTAGAGTCGCCTTGGGATCCCTGGATCTGGACCCGTAGCAAGGAACCTTGAAGTTCTGACGAGACGCCATCAGATCCATGTCTGGAATGCCCCATAATTGAGTTATTTGGGCAAAGATCTCCGGATGGAGTTCCCACTCCCCTGGATGGAATGTCTGACGACTCAGAAAATCCGCCTCCCAGTTTTCCACACCTGGGATGTGGATCGCAGACAGGTAGCAGGAGTGATCCTCCGCCCATTGAATTATTTTGGTCACTTCTTTCATCGCCAGGGAACTCCTTGTTCCCCCCTGATGATTGATATACGCAACGGTCGTCATGTTGTCTGATTGGAACCTTAAGAATCTGGCCTTTGCTAACTGAGGCCAAGCCCTGAGAGCATTGAATATCGCTCTCAGTTCCAGAATGTTTATCGGGAGAAGGGACTCTTCCCGAGACCATAGACCCTGAGCTTTCAGGGATTCCCAGACCACGCCCCAGCCCACTAGACTGGCGTCGGTCGTGACAATGACCCACTCTGGTCTGCGGAAGCTCATTCCCTGGGACAGATGGTCCAGGGTCAGCCACCAACGGAGTGAATCTCTGGTCTTCTGATCTACTTGAATCATTGGAGACAAGTCTGTATAGTCCCCATTCCACTGTTTGAGCATGCACAGTTGTAATGGTCTTAGATGAATTTGTGCAAAAGGAACTATGTCCATTGCTGCAACCATCAACCCTACTACTTCCATGCACTGCGCTATGGAAGGACGAGGAACAGAATGAAGAACTTGACAAGAGCTTAGAAGTTTTGATTTTCTGACCTCTGTCAGAAAAATCCTAATTTCTAAGGAATCTATTATTGTTCCCAAGAAGGGAACTCTTGTCGACGGGGACAGAGAACTTTTCTCTATGTTCACCTTCCATCCGTGTAATCTGAGAAAGGCCAGAACGAAGTCTGTATGAGCCTTTGCTTTTGACAGGGACGACGCTTGTATTAGAATGTCGTCCAAGTAAGGTACTACTGCAATGCCCCTCGGTCTTAGAACCGCTAGAAGGGACCCTAGCACCTTTGTGAAAATCCTTGGAGCAGGGGCCAACCCGAATGGGAGGGCCACAAACTGGTAATGCTTGTCCAGAAAAGCGAACCTTAGGAACTGATGTTCTTTGTGGATAGGAATATGTAGGTACGCATCCTTTAGATCCACGGTAGTCATAAATTGACTTTCCTGGATAGTGGGTAGAATCGTTCGAATGGTTTCCATTTTGAACGATGGTACCCTGAGAAATTTGTTTAGGATCTTTAAATCCAGAATTGGTCTGAAGGTTCCCTCTTTTTTGGGAACTACGAACAGATTTGAGTAAAATCCCATTCCTTGTTCCTTCATTGGAACTGGGTGTATCACTCCCATCTTTAGCAGGTCTTCTACACAATGTAAGAACGCCTGTCTCTTTATTTGGTTTGAGGATAAGTGAGACATGTGGAACCTTCCCCTTGGGGGTAGTTCCTTGAATTCCAGAAGATAACCCTGAGAAACTATTTCTAGCGCCCAGGGATCCTGAACATCTCTTGCCCAAGCCTGAGCAAAGAGAGAGAGTCTGCCCCCCACTAGATCCGGTCCCGGATCGGGGGCTACTCCTTCATGCTGTTTTGTTAGCAGCGGCAGGCTTCTTGGCCTGCTTACCCTTGTTCCAGCCTTGCATCGGTTTCCAGGCTGGTTTGGGTTGTGAGGCATTACCCTCTTGCTTAGAGGATGCAGAATTAGAGGCCGGTCCGTTCCTGAAATTGCGAAAGGAACGAAAATTAGACTTATTTTTAGCCTTGAAAGACCTATCTTGTGGAAGGGCGTGGCCCTTTCCCCCAGTGATGTCTGAAATAATCTCTTTCAATTCTGGTCCAAATAGAGTTTTACCTTTGCAAGGGATGTTAAGCAATTTTGTCTTGGATGACACATCCGCTGACCAAGACTTTAGCCAAAGCTCTCTGCGCGCCACGATAGCAAACCCTGAATTTTTCGCCGCTAATCTAGCTAATTGCAAAGCGGCATCTAAAATAAAAGAGTTAGCCAATTTAAGTGCGTGAACTCTGTCCATAACCTCCTCATATGGAGTCTCTCTACTGAGCGACTTTTCTAGTTCCTCGAACCAGAACCACGCTGCTGTAGTGACAGGAACAATGCACGAAATTGGTTGTAGAAGGTAACCTTGCTGTACAGGAATAGTAGTGCGTTTGTTTAGAGTAGAAACTGCCCCCTCGACCTTAGGGACTGTCTGCCATAAGTCCTTTCTGGGGTCGACCATAGGAAATAATTTCTTAAATATAGGGGGGGGGGGACAAAAGGTATGCCGGGCTTTTCCCACTCCTTATTTACTATGTCCGCCACCCGCTTGGGTATAGCAAAAGCGTCGGGGTGCACCGGAACCTCTAGGAACTTGTCCATCTTGCATAATTTCTCTGGAATGACCAAGTTGTCACAATCATCCAGAGTAGATAACACCTCCTTAAGCAGTGCGCGGAGGTGTTCTAATTTAAATTTAAATGTCACAACATCAGGTTCAGCTTGTTGAGAAATTTTTCCTGAATCTGAAATTTCTCCATCTGACAAAACCTCCCTCATGGCCCCTTCAGATTGGTGTGAGGGTATGACAGAACAATTATCATCAGCGCCCTCCTACTCTTCAGTGTTTAAAACAGAGCAATCGCGCTTTCTCTGATAATTAGGCATTTTGGATAAAATATTTGCTATGGAGTTATCCATTACAGCCGTTAATTGTTGCATGGTAATAAGCATTGGCGCACTAGATGTACTAGGGGCCTCCTGCGTGGGCAAAACTGGTGTAGACACAGTAGGAGATGATGTAGTATCATGTTTACTCCCCTCATCTGAGGAATCATCTTGGGCAATTTCATTATCTGTGGCAGTACTGTCCTTACTTTCTTTGGACGCTATGGCACAATTATCACATAAATTTAAATGGGGAGACACATTGGCTTTCATACATATAGAACATAGCTTATCTGAAGGTACAGACATGTTAAACAGGCTTAAACTTGTCAACAAAGCACAAAAAACGTTTTAAAACAAAACCGTTACTGTCAAATTTTAAACAGAAAACACTTTATTACTGAATATGTGAAAAAGTATGAAGGAATTGTTCAAAAATTACCAAAATTTCACCACAGTGTCTTAAAACATTAATAGTATTGCACACCAAATTTCAGAGCTTTAACCCTTAAAATAAACCGGAGCCGTTTATAAATTTAACCCCTATACAGTCCCAGCTATAGTCTTTGCTGAGACCCAACCAAGCCCAGAGGGGAATACGATACCAATTGACGCCTTCTAGGAGCTTTTCCAGCAATTTTTAGATCCTCACACATGCATCTGCATGCCCTGCTCTCAAAAAACAACTGCGCAGTAATGGCGCGAAAATGAGGCTCAGTCTACAACTAGGAAGGCCCCCTGACTGGAAAAGGTGTCTAACACAGTGCCTGCCGTTTAATAAACGTTCCCCAAGTTTATAAATGCAAATAGCATAAATATGAATAAAAAGCCCAAATAAAGCAATCGATTTAGCCCATAAAAATGTCTACCAGTTTTTTAGCCCATAATAAGCCCTTTATTCTGTTTGTTTGACTAAGAAAATGGCTTACCGGTCCCCATGAGGGGAAATGACAGCCTTCTAGCATTACATCGTCTTGTTAGAAATATGGCTAGTCATACCTTAAGCAGAAAAGTCTGCTAACTGCTTCCCCCAACTGAAGTTACTTCATCTCAACAGTCCTATGTGGAAACAGCAATCGATTTTAGTTACTGTCTGCTAAAATCATCTTCCTCTCACAAACAGAAATCTTCATCCTTTTCTGTTTCAGAGTAAATAGTACATACCAGCACTATTTTAAAATAACAAACACTTGATAGAAGAATAAAAACTACATTTAAACACCAAAAAACTCTTAACCATCTCCGTGGAGATGTTGCCTGTGCAACGGCAAAGAGAATGACTGGGGTGGACGGAGCCTAGGAGGGACTATATGGCCAGCTTTGCTGGGACTCTTTGCCATTTCCTGTTGGGGAAGAGATATTCCCACAAGTAAGGATGACGCCGTGGACCGGACACACCAATGTTGGAGAAAAGATGTTTTTGGTACTGAGCTGAATGGGTTTTTTTTTTCACGTAGAGCATGCAAATTATGTAGGTTTCCTGAGAAAAACACTGTTTAAAACAAACCAAAACAAAAGAGTATAAGATCAAGGACATGCTTAGATGTATGGACAAAAATATAATATATCTCATCACGTGCAAAAAATGTGGCAAACAATATGTAGGCGAGTCCGAAAGGACAGAGAGCGTTTAAGAGAACATCTCATCTATTGAGAACTCCTCAGAGGAAAGACATTTAGATCTCCCTGTAGCCAAACATTTTAGTTTGTGTAATAACAGTAATTTAAAATTATTTAGCTTTATAGTCATAGATACAATAAGGAAGAACAAAAGAGGGGGGGACATGTTAAACACATTACTCCAAAGAGAAGCTAAGTGGATATTTGAACGGGAAACTTTACAGCCAAAGGACTTAATATTGATTTCTCACGTTAACTGTTTCTTTAAATAACCACCTCCTTTCAACTGTATACATGCAAAATACACACCTTTTCTGGATTCACACGGTTTGTATTTTGTATATTTGTTTTTTATAAAATTGCTTGAAAGTATAACACAGTTTTTTGAACCAAAGGAATAAAAGCTGTTTCTGTTTGAACACCTGTTTAAATCACCTGCATAAAAGGTAGAAAACACCTTGCAGCCTGGACTAGAAACAGGTGTTACAATTTATTAATCAGTCAATTTAACTAAGTATCCACTACACATGCCCAGGAGTGGCTATATAAAGACCTAGAATATCCTAGACCAGCAGAAAGCTTGAAAAAAAACTGGAGGAAGCCAGCTGAAACGCGTTGCAAACTACTGACCTTTAGGACAAGTTATCCACTGTTTTTAAAGTCTAAACACGTTTGAATATAAGGAAGCAGATAGAGCTGTGCGCTCTCCAACTAGAGACAGATTCATACCTGCCTGCAAAACTACTGACGATTTGGACAATTCATCTATATGTTTGGGATTTTATTTGAGCCCTACCATTACCGCTAATAAAGCTGTTGTGCTTGAAGTAAAAGAGAAATAGCTGTGCCTTAAAAAAAAAAAAAAGGTCATATTTGGCACATCTGGGCTTCCATTTTATGCTTGCATCAGAATAATGGGACAGAACAATCCGCTCATCACTAGCAAACCGATTATACCCATTTTTGAGAGTTCAAAACGTATTTTCCCATAGGAATACTCTGAAGATATCTCCTCTTAGAATTTTGGAACACTCTGTTGCACTTGTATAGCAGTGACATTTTCAAGTTTTTCACTGCTCATATTTTGGATTATAATACTGCAGCTCTACACTACAATTGGGCGCAAGAGACTCAAGTAGTTTTTTCAGTTTTTGGTGAATATCACGCTTTTAAGCTATTCATTTTAGAAATAACCCAATAACCGGTTATATTATGTGCCACAATTTTATGTGTTATTGAAATTTTTAATTTTGAGATTGGCCAATCTTATGTGTGTGTATATATTTTAACCTATGGGAAAAAAAAATAAAAAAATAAAAAAAAATATATATATATATATATATATTTTTATTTTTTTTATCCCCCCCCCAACTTTGTCTAATAAATTATTTGTAAATTTTAAACCGCACTGAGTCCTTATCATTGCACATATAGTATTTAAGTTCTGCACTATAACCTTTTCCAGATGTTTGCAGTGGGACTTACTATGTTTAATGCATTTTGCAAGCTGAAGACTTTTCCCTCAGAAATATTAAAGGGGCTACCATAAGAGATAAAGGTCTGGCATATGTTTCACAATGTAATTACCATGATTATGGTTTTGCTTTCCAAATAGTATGCTGTATACTTATACAAATGAAAGTGAAAACTTACCAATTCAGTCGTAGGTAAAACTAAAATGCATATAAAAAAAAAAAGAAAAAAGAGAAATGAGACGTTTAAATACATATACAAGCAATAAGGAAGGACTGTCAGAATTTTCCTTTTAATATTTTTAATGCAAAAATGACTTACTGCTAAGCTCCAACTGGTATTAAACAACCATTTATAGACTAATAATAAAAGCTTTTTACTTATATATTAAACAAAAGAAGTAATAAAAATTGAATAATTACAGGTTATTTTTAATGTTCTTTCATAATGGATTATGAAATGTACCCATACTAAAATTAATAGTATAAATGTGATCCAACTTACCACTTAATTTTTCTTTACACTTCTTAATCCATAGTGCGAAAGTTGAATCTGATGCTAAACAAAAGTAAAACAGAATATTTGAGGGTTTTACCTTGAGATGACATTAAAAAACATAATTTATGCTTACCTGATAAATTTATTTCTCTTGTAGTGTATCCAGTCCACGGATCATCCATTACTTGTGGGATATTCTCCTTCCCAACAGGAAGTTGCAAGAGGATCACCCACAGCAGAGCTGCTATATAGCTCCTCCCCCAGCTGTCATATCCAGTCATTCGACCGAAACAAGACGAGAAAGGAGAAACCATAGGGTGCAGTGGTGACTGTAGTTTAATTAAAATTTAGACCTGCCTTAAAAGGACAGGGCGGGCCGTGGACTGGATACACTACAAGAGAAATAAATTTATCAGGTAAGCATAAATTATGTTTTCTCTTGTTAAGTGTATCCAGTCCACGGATCATCCATTACTTGTGGGATACCAATACCAAAGCTAAAGTACACAGATGATGGGAGGGACAAGGCAGGATTAAGCGGAAGGAACCACTGCCTGAAGAACTTTTCTCCCAAAAACAGCCTCCGAAGAAGCAAAAGTATCAAATTTGGAAAATTTGGAAAACGTGTGAAGCGAAGACCAAGGCGAGGCCTTGTAAATCTGTTCAACAGAGGCCTCATTTTTAAAGGCCCAGGTGGAAGCCACAGCTCTAGTAGAATGAGCTGTAATCCTTTCAGGGGGCTGCTGTCCAGCAGTCTCATAGGCTAGGCGTATTACGCTCCGAAGCCAAAAGGAAAGAGGTTGACGCAGCTTTTTGACCTCTCCTCTGTCCAGAGTAAACGACAAACAGGGAAGATGTTTGACGAAAATCCTTAGTAGCTTGTAAGTAAAACTTCAAGGCACGGACTACGTCCAGATTATGTAAAAGACGTTCCTTCTTTGAAGAAGGATTAGGACACAATGATGGAACAACAATCTCTTGATTGATATTTTTGTTAGAAACCACCTTAGGTAAAAACCCAGGTTTGGTACGCAGAACTACCTTATCTGCATGAAAAATCAGATAAGGAGAATCACATTGTAAGGCAGATAGCTCAGAGACTCTCCGAGCCGAGGAAATAGCCATCAAAAACAGAACTTTCAAAGATAAAAGTTTAATATCAATGGAATGAAGGGGTTCAAACGGAACTCCTTGAAGAACCTTAAGAACCAAGTTTAAGCTCCACGGGGGAGCAACAGGTTTAAACACAGGCTTAATTCTAACCAAAGCCTGGCAAAATGCCTGGACGTCTGGAACCTCTGCCAGACGCTTGTGCAAAGGAATAGACAGAGCAGAAATCTGTCCCTTTAAGGAACTAGCTGATAATCCTTTGTCCAAGCCCTCTTGGAGAAAGGACAATATTCTAGGAATCCTAACCTTACTCCATGAGTAATTCTTGGATTCACACCAATAAAGATATTTACTCCATATCTTGTGGTAGATTTTCCTGGTAACAGGCTTTCGTGCCTGTATTAAAGTATCAATGACTGACTCGGAGAAGCCACGCTTTGATAGAATCAGGCGTTCAATCTCCATGCAGTCAGTCTCAGAGAAATTAGATTTGGATGATTGAAAGGACCTTGTATCATAAGGTCCTGTCTTAGAGGCAGAGTCCATGGTGGAAAGGATGACATGTCCACTAGGTCTGCATACCAAGTCCTGCGTGGCCACGCAGGCGCTATCAGAATCTACAATGCTCTCTCCTGTTTGATTTTGGCAATCAGTCGAGGGAGCAGAGGAAACGGTGGAAACACATAAGCCAGGTTGAAGAACCAAGTCGCTGCTAGAGCATCTATCAGCGTCGCTTCTGGGTCCCTGGACCTGGATCCGTAACAAGGAAGCTTGGCGTTCTGGCAAGACGCCATGAGATCCAACTCTGGTTTGCCCCAACGATGAATCAATTGAGCAAACACCTCCGGAAGGAGTTCCCACTCCCCCGGATGGAAAGTCTGACGACTTAGAAAATCTGCCTCCTAGTTCTCCACGCCTGGAATATGGAATGCTGACAGGTGGCAAGAGTGGTACTCTGCCCAGCGAATTATTTTTGAGACTTCTAACATCGCTAGGAAACTCCTGGTTCCCCCTTGATGGTTGATGTAAGCCACAGTCGTGATGTTGTCCGACTGAAATCTGATGAACCTCAGTGTTGCTAACTGAGGCCAAGCCAGAAGAGCATTGAATATCGCTCTTAACTCCAGAATATTTATTGGAAGGAGTTTCTCCTCCTGAGTCCACGATCCCTGTGCCTTCAGGGAGTTCCAGACTGCACCCCAAACTAGAAGGCTGGCATCTGTTGTTACAATTGTCCAATCTGGCCTGCGAAAGGTCATACCCTTGGACAGGTGTACCCGAGACAACCACCAGAGAAGAGAATCTCTGGTCTCTTGATCCAGATTTAGCAGAGGGGACAAATCTGTGTAATCCCCATTCCACTGACTCAGCATGCATAATTTCAGCGGTCTGAGATGAAGGCGCGCAAATGGCACTATGTCCATTGCCGCTACCATTAAGCCGATTACCTCCATACACTGAGCTACCGAAGGGCGCGGAATGGAGTGAAGAACACGGCAAGCATTTAGAAGTTTTGATAACCTGGACTCCGTCGGGTTCTCTATCCCCACTCACAAGAGTCTCCTTCTTAGGGACTCTTATAGATTCTGTAGAAATGAAAATTTACCTTTTTCCTCGTTCACTTTCCACCCGTGCGACCTCAGGAATGCCAGAACTATCTCTGTATGAGACTTGGCAACTTGAAAGCTTGACGCCTGTATCAGGATGTCGTCTAGATACGGAGCCACCGCTATGCCTCGCGGTCTTAGAACCGCCAGAAGTGAGCCCAGAACCTTTGTAAAGATTCTCGGGGCTGTAGCCAACCCGAAGGGAAGAGCTACAAATTGGTAATGCCTGTCTAGAAAGGCAAACCTTAGAAACCGATGATGATCTTTGTGAATCGGTATGTGAAGGTAGGCATCCTTTAAGTCCACTGTGGTCATGTACTGACCTTCTTGGATCATGGGTAGGATGGTCCGAATAGTTTCCATTTTGAAAGATGGAACTCTGAGGAATTTGTTTAAGATCTTTAGATCCAAAATTGGTCTGAAGGTTCCCTCTTTTTTGGGAACCACAGATTTGAATAAAAACCCTGTCCTTGTTCCGTCCGCGGAACTGGATGGATCACTCCCATAACTAGGAGGTCTTGCACACAGCGTAGGAATGCCTCTTTCTTTATCTGATTTGCAGATAGCCTTGAAAGATGAAATCACCCTTGTGGAGGGGAAGCTTTGAAGTCCAGAAGATATCCCTGAGATATGATCTCCAACGCCCAGGGATCCTGAACATCTCTTGCCCACGCCTGGGCGAAGAGAGAAAGTCTGCCCCCTACTAGATCCGTCGCCGGATAGGGGGCCGTTCCTTCATGCTGTCTTAGAGGCAGCAGCAGGCTTTCTGGCCTGCTTGCCTTTGTTCCAGGACTGGTTAGGTTTCCAGGCCTGCTTAGATTGAGCAAAAGTTCCCTCTTGTTTTGAAGCGGAGGAAGTTGATGCTGCACCTGCCTTGAAATTTCGAAAGGCACGAAAATTAGACTGTTTGGCCTTTGCTTTGGCCCTGTCCTGAGGAAGGGTGTGACCCTTACCTCCAGTAATGTCAGCAATAATTTCCTTCAAACAAGACAGAATAAGGTCTGCCCCTTGAAAGGAATGTTGAGTAATTTAGACTTCGAAGTCACGTCAGCTGACCAGGATTTAAGCCATAGCGCCCTACGCGCTTGGATGGCGAATCCGGAATTCTTAGCCGTTAGTTTAGTCAAATGAACAATGGCATCAGAAACAAATGAGTTAGCTAGCTTAAGTGTTCTAAGCTTGTCAATAATTTCAGTCAATGGAGCTGTATGGATGGCCTCTACCAGGGCCTCAAACCAGAATGCCGCCGCGGCCGTGACAGGCGCAATGCATGCAAAGGGCTGTAAAATAAAACCTTGTTGAATAAACATTTTCTTAAGGTAACCCTCCAGTTTTTTATCCATTGGATCTGAAAAAGCACAACTGTCCTCAACCGGGATAGTAGTATGCTTTGCTAAAGTAGAAACTGCTCCCTCCACCTTAGGGACCGTCTGCCATAAGTCCTGTGTAGTGGCGTCTATTGGAAACATTTAAATATAGGAGGTGGGGAAAAAGGCACACCCGAACTATCCCACTCCTTGCTAATAATTTCTGTAAGCCTTTTAGGTATAGGAAAAACATCAGTACACACCGGCACCGCATAGTATTTATCCAGCCTACACAATTTCTCTGGTACTGCAACTGTGTTACAGTCATTCAGAGCAGCTAATACCTCCCCAAGCAACACACGGAGGTTCTCAAGCTTAAATTTAAAATTAGAAATCTCTGAATCAGGTTTCCCCGAATCAGAGATGTCACCCACAGACTGAAGCTCTCCGTCCTCATGATCTGCATATTGTGACGCAGTATCAGACATGGCCCTTACAGCATCTGCGCGCTCTGTATTTCTCCTAACCCCAGAGCAATCGCGCTTGCCTCTTAATTTAGGCAACCTGGATAATACCTCTGACAGGGTATTATTCATGATTGCAGCCATGTCCTGCAAGGTAATCGCTATGGACGTCCCTGATGTAATTGGCGCCATATTAGCGTGCATCCCCTGAGCGGGAGGCGAAGGGTCTGACACGTGGGGAGAGTTAGTCAGCATAACTTCCCCCTCGTCAGAATCTTCTGGTGATATTTCTTTTACATTTAAAGACTGATCTTTACTGTTTAAGGTGAAATCAATACATTTAGTACACATTCTCCTATGGGGCTCCATTATGGCTTTCAAACATAATGAACAAGTAGTTTCCTCTGTGTCAGACATGTTTAAACAGACTAGCAATGAGACTAGCAAGCTTGGAAAACACTTTAAAACAAGTTTACAAGCAATATAAAAAAACGTTACTGCACCTTTAAGAAACACAAATTTTGTCAAAATTTGAAATAACAGTGATAAAAGGCAGTTACACTAACGAAATTTTTACAGTGTATGTAACAAGTTAGCAGAGCATTGCACCCACTTGCAAATGAATGATTAACCCCTAATACCCAAAACGGAATAATAAATGACAAAAACGTTTTTTCAAACAGTCACAACAACTGCCACAGCCCTACTGTGGCTTTTTACCTCCCTCAAAAATTACTTTGAAGCCTTTTGAGCCCTCCAGAGATGTCCAGGATCATGCAGGAAGAAGCTGGATGTCTGTCTGTAATTTTTGCTGTGCAAAAAAAACGGCAAAATAGGCCCCTCCCACTCATATTACAACAGTGGAAAGCCTAAGGAAACTGTTTCTAGGCAAAATTCAAGCCAGCCATGTGGAAAAAAAACTAGGCCCCAATAAGTTTTATCACCAAATACATATAAAAACGATTAAACATGCCAGCACACGTTTTATATTACATTTTTATAAGAGTATGTATCTCTATTAATAAGCCTGATACCAGTTGCTTTCACTGCATTTAAGGCTTTACTTACATTAGTTCGGTATCAGCAGCATTTTCTAGCAAATTCCATCCCTAGAAAAATATTTTAACTGCACATACCTTATTGCAGGAAAACCTGCACGCCATTCCCTCTCTGAAGTTACCTCACTCCTCAGAATATGTGAGAACAGCCATGGATCTTAGTTACTTCTGCTAAGATCATAGAAAACGCAGGCAGATTCTTCTTCTAAATACTGCCTGAGATAAACAGTACACTCCGGCACCATTTAAAAACAGAATTTATGCTTACCTGATAAATTACTTTCTCCAACGGTGTGTCCGGTCCACGGCGTCATCCTTACTTGTGGGAATATCTCTTCCCCAACAGGAAATGGCAAAGAGTCCCAGCAAAGCTGGCCATATAGTCCCTCCTAGGCTCCGCCCACCCCAGTCATTCGACCGACGGACATGAGGAAAAAATAGGAGAAACCATAGGGTGTCGTGGTGACTGTAGTTAGAGAAAATAATTCATCAGACCTGATTAAAAAACCAGGGCGGGCCGTGGACCGGACACACCGTTGGAGAAAGTAATTTATCAGGTAAGCATAAATTCGGTTTTCTCCAACATTGGTGTGTCCGGTCCACGGCGTCATCCTTACTTGTGGGAACCAATACCAAAGCTTTAGGACACGGATGAAGGGAGGGAGCAAATCAGGTTACCTAAACGGAAGGCACCACGGCTTGCAAAACCTTTCTGCCAAAAATAGCCTCCGAAGAAGCAAAAGTATCAAATTTGTAAAATTTGGCAAAAGTGTGCAGTGAAGACCAAGTCGCTGCCTTACATATCTGATCAACAGAAGCCTCGTTCTTGAAGGCCCATGTGGAAGCTACAGCCCTAGTGGAGTGAGCTGTGATTCTTTCAGGAGGCTGCCGTCCGGCAGTCTCATAAGCCAATCAGATGATGCTTTTAAGCCAAAAGGAAAGAGAGGTAGAAGTTGCTTTTTGACCTCTCCTTTTACCAGAATAGACGACAAACAGAGAAGAAGTTTGTCTGAACTCTTTTGTAGCTTCTAAGTAGAATTTTAGAGCACGGACTACATCTAAATTGTGTAGCAAACGTTCCTTCTTTGAAACTGGATTCGGACACAAAGAAGGTACAACTATCTCCTGATTAATATTTTTGTTGGAAACAACCTTTGGTAGAAAACCAGGCTTAGTACGCAAAACAACCTTATCTGAATGGAACACCAGATAGGGCGGAGTACACTGTAGAGCAGATAACTCAGAAACTCTTCTAGCAGAAGAAATAGCAACCAAAAACAAAACTTTCCAAGATAACAACTTAATATCTATGGAATGTAAAGGTTCAAACGGAACCCCTTGAAGAACTGAAAGAACTAGATTTAAACTCCAGGGAGGAGTCAAAAGTCTGTAAACAGGCTTGATCCTAACCAAAGCCTGAACAAATGCTTGAACATCTGGCACAACTGCCAGTCGTTTGTGTAGTAAGACAGATAAAGCAGAAATCTGTCCCTTTAGAGAACTCGCAGATAATCCTTTATCCAAGCCTTCTTGTAGAAAGGAAAGAATCCTAGGAATTTTTATCCTATTCCATGGGAATCCCTTGGATTCACATCAGCTGATATATCTTTTCCATATTTTATGGTAAATCTTTCTAGTTACCGGTTTTCTGGCTTGAACCAGAGTATCTATCACGGAATCTGAAAACCCACGCTTTGATAGAATCAAGCGTTCAATCTCCAAGCCGTCAGCTGGAGGGAGACCAGATTTGGATGTTCGAATGGACCCTGAACAAGAAGGTCCTGTCTCAAAGGTAGCTTCCATGGTGGAACCGATGACATATTCACCAGGTCTGCATACCAAGTCCTGCGTGGCCACGCAGGAGCTATCAAGATCACCGAGGCCCTCTCCTGTTTGATCCTGGCTACCAGCCTGGGAATGAGAGGAAACGGTAGAAACACATAAGCTAGGTTGAAGGTCCAAGGCGCTACTAGTGCATCCACTAGAGTCGCCTTGGGATCCCTGGATCTGGACCCGTAGCAGTTGAAGTTCTGACGAGACGCCATCAGATCCATATCTGGAATGCCCCATAGTTGGGTCAACTGGGCAAAGATCTCCGGGTGGAGTTCCCACTCCCCCGGATGGAATGTCTGACGACTCAAATAATCCGCTTCCCAGTTTTCCACACCTGGAATGTGGATCGCAGATAGGTGGCAGGAGTGATTAACCGCCCATTGTATTATTTTGGTCACTTCTTTCATCGCCAGGGAACTCCTTGTTCCCCCCTGATGATTGATATACGCAATAGTCGTCATGTTGTCTGATTGGAATCTTATGAAGCTGGCCTTTGCTAGCTGAGGCCAAGCCCTGAGAGCATTGAATATCGCTCTTAGTTCCAGAATGTTTATCGGGAGAAGAGACTCTTCCCGAGACCATAGTCCCTGAGCTTTCAGGGATTCCCAGACCGCGCCCCAGCCCACTAGGCTGGCGTCTGTCGTGACGATGACCCACTCTGGACTGCGGAAGCTCATTCCCTGGGACAGGTGATCCTGGGTTAGCCACCAACTGAGTGAGTCAATGGTCTTCTGATCTACTTGAATCACTGGAGACAAGTCTGTATAGTCCCCATTCCACTGTTTCAGCATGCACAGTTGTAATGGTCTTAGATGAATTCGCGCAAAAGGAACTATGTCCATTGCTGCAACCATCAATCCTACTACTTCCATGCACTGAGCTACGGAAGGACGAGGAATAGAATGAAGAACTTGACAAGCGTTTAGAAGTTTTGACTTTCTGACTTCTGTCAAGAAAATCCTAATTTCTAAGGAATCTATTATTGTTCCCAAGAAGGGAACTCTTGTCGACGGAGACAGGGAACTTTTTTCTATGTTCACCTTCCATCCGTGAGATCTGAGAAAGGCCAGAACGATGTCTGAGTGAGCCTTTGCCTTTGAAAGAGACGACGCTTGTATTAGAATGTCGTCCAAGTACGGTACTACTGCAATGCCCCTTGGTCTTAGAACCGCTAGAAGGGATCCGAGTACCTTTGTGAAAATCCTTGGAGCAGTGGCTAACCCGAATGGGAGGGCCACAAACTGGTAATGTTTGTCCAGAAAGGTGAACCTTAGGAACTGATGATGTTCTTTATGGATAGGGATATGTAGGTACGCATCCTTTAGATCCACGGTATTCATTAATTGACCTTCCTGAATTGTGGGTAGAATCGTTCGAATGGTTTCCATCTTGAACGATGGTACTCTGAGAAATTTGTTTAGGATCTTTAAATCCAGGATTGGTCTGATGAAAGTTCCCTCTTTTTTGGGAACTACAAACAGATTTGAGTAAAATCCCATTCCTTGTTCCGCCGTTGGAACTGGGTGTATCACTCCCATCTTTAACAGGTCTTCTACACAATGTAAGAATGCATGTCTCTTTATTTGGTTTGAGGATAAGTGAGACATGTGGAACCTTCCCCTTGGGGGTAGTTCCTTGAATTCCAGAAGATAACCCTGAGAAACTATTTCTAGCGTCCAGGGATCCTGAACATCTCTTGCCCAAGCCTGAGCAAAGAGAGAGAGTCTGCCCCCCACTAGATCCGGTCCCGGATCGGGGGCTACTCCTTCATGCTGTTTTGTTAGCAGCGGCAGGCTTCTTGGCCTGCTTACCCTTGTTCCAGCCTTGCATCGGTTTCCAGGCTGGTTTGGACTGTGAGGTATTACCCTCTTGCTTAGAGGATGCAGAATTAGAGCCCGGTCCGTTCCTGAAATTACGAAAGGAACGAAAATTAGACTTATTCTTGGCTTTGAAAGGCCTATCTTGTGGAAGGGCGTGGCCCTTTCCCCCAGTAATGTCTGAGATAATCTCTTTCAATTCTGGCCCAAAGAGAGTTTTACCCTTGAAGGGGATATTAAGCAATTTTGTCTTGGATGATACATCCGCTGACCAAGACTTTAGCCAAAGCGCTCTGCGCGCCACAATTGCAAACCCTGAATTTTTCGCCGCTAATCTAGCTATCTGCAAAGCGGCATCTAAAATAAAAGAGTTAGCCAACTTAAGTGCGTGAACTCTGTCCATAACCTCCTCATATGGAGTCTCTCTACTGAGCGACTTTTCTAGTTCCTCGAACCAGAACCACGCTGCTGTAGTGACAGGAACAATGCACGAAATGGGTTGAAGAAGGTAACCTTGCTGTACAAAAATCTTTTTAAGCAAACCCTCCAATTTTTTTATCCATAGGATCTTTGAAAGCACAATTATCCTCTATAGGAATAGTAGTGCGCTTGTTTAGAGTAGAAATTGCCCCCTCGACCTTAGGGACTGTCTGCCATAAGTCCTTTCTGGGGTCGACCATAGGAAATAATTTCTTAAATATAGGAGGGGGAACAAAAGGTATGCCGGGCTTCTCCCATTCCTTATTCACTATGTCTGCCACCCGCTTGGGTATAGGAAAAGCGTCGGGGTGCACCGGAACCTCTAGGAACTTGTCCATCTTGCATAATTTTTCTGGAATGACCAGGTTGTCACAATCATCCAGAGTAGATAACACCTCCTTAAGCAGTGCGCGGAGATGTTCTAATTTAAATTTAAATGTCACAACATCAGGTTCAGCCTGTTGGGAAATTTTTCCTGAATCTGAAATTTCCCCATCTGACAAAACCTCCCTCATGGCCCCGTCAGATTGGTGTGAGGGTATGACAGAACAATTATCACCAGCGCCCTCCTGCTCTTCAGTGTTTAAAACAGAGCAATCGCGCTTTCTCTGATATGCAGGCATTTTGGATAAAATATTTGCTATGGAGTTATCCATTACAGCCGTCAATTGTTGCATGGTAATAAGCATTGGCGCGCTAGAAGTACTAGGGGCCTCCTGCGTGGGCAAAACTGGTGTAGACACAGAAGGAGATGATGTAGAACCATGTCTACTCCCTTCATCTGATGAATCATCTTGGGCAACTTCATTATCTGTGACAGTACTGTCCTTACTTTCTTTGGACGCTTTGGCACAATTATCACATAGTTTAGAAGGGGGAGACACATTGACTTTCATACATATAGAACATAGCTTATCTGAAGGCACAGACATGTTAAACAGGCTTAAACTTGTCAGTAAAACACAAAAACCGTTTTAAAACAAAACCGTTACTGTCTCTTTAAATTTTAAACAGAGCACACTTTATTACTGAATATGTGAAAAAATATGAAGGAATTGTTCAAAATTTACCAAAATTTCACCACAGTGTCTTAAAGCATTAAAAGTATTGCACACCAATTTTCAGAGCTTAACCCTTAAAATAACGAAACCGGAGCCGGTTACAGTTTTAACCCCTCTACAGTCCCAGCTACAGCCTTTGCTGCGACTTTACCAAGCCCTGAGGGGAATACGATACCAAATGACGCCTTCTAGGAACTTTTCCAACTATCTTCAGGTCCTCACACATGCATCTGCATGTCTTGCTCTCAAAAACAACTGTGCAGTAATGGCGCGAAAATGAGGCTCAGCCTACAACTGGGAAGGCCCTTCCTGACTGGAAAAGGTGTCTAACATAATGCCTGACGTTAAAAAACGTTCCCCAAGTTTATAAGTGTGAAATACCAGCATAAACATGTATGAAATGCCCAAATAAAGCAATCGATTTTGCCCATAAAAGTGTCTACCAGTTTTATAGCCCATATTAAGCCCTTTATTCTGCTTGAGACTAAGAAAATGGCTTACCGGTCCCCATGAGGGGAAAAGACAGCCTTCCAGCATTACACAGTCTTGTTAGAAATATGGCTAGTCATACCTTAAGCAGAAAAGTCTGCTAACTGTTTCCCCCAACTGAAGTTACTTCATCTCAACAGTCCTATGTGGAAACAGCAAAGGATTTTAGTTACTGTCTGCTAAAATCATCTTCCTCTCACAAACAGAATTCTTCATCTTTTTCTGTTTTAGAGTAAATAGTACATACCAGCACTATTTTAAAATAACAAACTCTTGATAGTAGAATAAAAAAACTACAACTAAACACCACATACTCTTAACCATCTCCGTGGAGATGTTGCCTGTGCAACGGCAAAGAGAATGACTGGGGTGGGCGGAGCCTAGGAGGGACTACATGGCCAGCTTTGCTGGGACTCTTTGCCATTTCCTGTTGGGGAAGAGATATTCCCACAAGTAAGGATGACGCCGTGGACCGGACACACCAATGTTGGAGAAAATAACAAACTTTTGATTGAAGAATAAAGTATAAAACCCCACACTCCTCTTACGACCTCCATCTTGGTTGAGGCTTGCAAGAGAATGACTGGATATGACAGCTGGGGGAGGAGCTATATAGCAGCTCTGCTGTGGGTGATCCTCTTGCAACTTCCTGTTTGGAAGGAGAATATCACACAAGTAATGGATGATCCGTGGACTGGATACACTTAACAAGAGAAATAAAAATCAGAAATATAGACATTACAATTTGTTAATATTTTCCCTTAATTAAAAACATAATTTATGTAAGAACTTACCTGATAAATTCATTTCTTTCATATTGGCAAGAGTCCATAAGCTAGTGACGTATGGGATATACATTCCTACCAGGAGGGGCAAAGTTTCCCAAACCTCAAAAGGCCTATAAATACACCCCTCACTACACCCACAATTCAGTTTAACGAATAGCCAAGAAGTGGGGTGATAAGAAAGGAGCGAAAGCATCAAACAAGGAATTGGAATAATTGTGCTTTATACAAAAAAATCATAACCACCACAAAAAGGGTGGGCCTCATGGACTCTTGCCAATATGAAAGAAATGAATTTATCAGGTAAGTTCTTACATAAATTATGTTTTCTTTCATGTAATTGGCAAGAGTCCATGAGCTAGTGACATATGGGATAGCAGATACCCAAGATATGGAACTTCCACACAAGAGTCACTAGAGAGGGAGGGAAAAAATAATGACAGCCAATTCCGCTGGAAAAATAATCCACAACCCAAATCAAAAAGTTTTAATCTTATAATGAAAAAAACTGAAATTATAAGCAGAAGAATCAAACTGAAACAGCTGCCTGAAGTACTTTTCTACCAAAAACTGCTTCAGCAGAAGAAGAAAAAACATCAAAATGGTAGAATTTAGTAAAAGTATGCAAAGAAGACCAAGTTGCTGCTTTGCAAATCTGATCAACAGAAGCTTCATTCTTAAAAGCCCAGGAAGTAGAAACTGACCTAGTAGAATGAGCCGTAATTCTTTGAGGCGGGGATTTACCCGACTCCACATAAGCATGATGAATCAAAGACTTTAACCAAGATGCCAAAGAAATGGCAGAAGCCTTCTGACCTTTCCTAGAACCAGAAAAGATAACAAATAGACCAGAAGTCTTCCAGAAATCTTTAGCAGCTTCAACATAATATTTCAAAGATCTCTCCAGAGAATTCTTAGGATTAGGACACAAAGAAGGGACAACAATTTCTCTACTAATGTTGTTAGAATTCACAACTTTAGGTAAAAAATTAAATGAAATCCGCAACACCGCCTTATCCTGATGAAAAATCAGAAAAGGAGATTCACAAGAAAGAGCAGATAACTCAGAAACTCTTCTAGCAGAAGAGATGGCCTGAAAGCCCTCAGAACCAAATTAAAACTCCAAGGAGGAGAAATTGACTTAATGACAGGCTTAATACGAACCAAAGCCTGTACAAAACAATGAATATCAGGATGATTAGCAATCTTTTTGTGAAACTGTACAGAAAGAGCAGAGATTTGTCCTTTCAAGGAACTTGCAGACAAACCCTTATCCAAACCATCCTGAAGAAACTGTAAAATTCTAGGAATTCTAAAAGAATGCCAAGAGAATTTATGAGAAGAACACCAAGAAATGTAAGTCTTCCAAACTCGGTAATAAATCTTTCTGGACACAGATTTACGAGCCTGTAACATAGTATTAATCACTGAATCAGAGAAACCTCTATGACTAAGTATTAAGCGTTCAATCTCCATACCTTCAAATTTAATGATTTGAGATCCTGATGGAAAAATGGGCCTTGAGATAGAAGGTCTGGCCTTAACGGAAGTGTCCAAGGTTGGCAACTGGCCATCCGAACGAGATCCGCATACCAAAACCTGTGTGGCCATGCTGGAGCCACCAGCAGTACAAACGCACACTCCATTAGGATTTTGGAAATCACTTTTGGAAGAAGAACTAGAGGCGGAAAGATATAAGCAGGTTGATAATTCCAAGGAAGTGACAACGCGTCCACCGCTTCCGCCTGAGGATACCCGGATCTGGACAGATACCTGGGAAGTTTCTTGTTTAGATGAGAAGCCATCAGATCTATTTCTGGAAGTCCCCAGATTTGAACAATCTGAAGAAATACCTCTGGCGACTGAGATAATCCGCTTCCCAATTGTCTATACCTGGGATGTGAACCGCAGAAATTAGACAGGAGCTGTATTCCGCCCATACGAGTATCCGAGATACTTCTTTCATAGCCTGAGGACTGTGAGTCCCACCTTGATGATTGACATACGCCACGGTTGTGACATTGTCTGTCTGAAAACAAATAAACGATTCTCTCTTCAGAAGAGGCCAGAACTGAAGAGCTCTGAAAATCGCACGGAGTTCCAAAATGTTGATTGGTAATCTCGCCTCCTGAGATTCCCAAACCCCCTGCACTGTCAGAGATCCCCATACAGCTCCCCAACCTGAAAGACTCGCATCTGTTGAGATCACAGTCCAAGTGTGGAAGAACAAAAGAGGCCCCTTGAATTAAACGATGGTGATCCAACCACCAAGTCAGAGAAGATCGAACATTGGGATTTAAGGATATTAATTGTGATATCTTTGTATAATCCCTGCACCATTGGTTCAGCATACAAAGCTGGAGAGGTCTCATGTGAAAACGAGCAAAAGGGATCGCGTCCGATGCAGCAGTCACGAGACCTAGAATTTCCATGCACAAAGCTACCGAAGGGAATGATTGAGACTGAAGGTTTCGAGAGAAGGGCACAGAGAACCTTTGAAAATATCCTTGGAGCTGTTGCTAGGCCAAACGGAAGAGCAACAAACTGGTAATGCTTGTCTAGAAAAGAGAATCTCAGAAACTGATAGTAATCTGGATGGATTGGAATATGAAGATATGCATCCTGTAAGTCTATTGTAGACATATAATGCCCTTGCTGAACAAAAGGCAGAATAGTCCTTATAGTCACCATTTTGAATGTTGGTATCCTTACATAACGATTCAATATTTTTAGATCCAAAACTGGTCTGAAGGAATTCTCCTTTTTTGGTACAATGAACAGATTTAAGTAAAACCCCAGACCCCGTTCCAGAACTGGAACTGGCACAATTACCCCAGCCGACTCTAGGTCTCAAACACATTTCAGAAACGCCTGAGCCTTTACTGGGTTTACTGGAATGCGTGAGAGAAAAAAATCTTCTCACAGGCCTTGAAACCTATTCTGTACCCTTGTGAAACAATGTTCTGAATCCAAAGGCTTTGAATCGAATTGATCCAAACACCTTTGAAAAATCGTAACCTGCCCCCTACCAGCTGTGCTGGAATGAGGGCCTCACCTTCATGCGGATTTGGGAGCTGGTTTTGACTTTCTAAAAGGCTTGGATTTATTCCAGACTGGAGAAGGTTTCCAAACGGAAACTGTTAGTTTAGGGCAGAGCTTTCCAAACTTGTCATGTCGGTGACACACTTTTTAGACCTACATCATTTCGCGACACAGTATTTCAGTTGTAACTGGCAAACAGGAGGTTAAACTAACTTGTTTTAAGAGATACGGACACATACATAAATGATATAACGAAATGTATTTACAAGTAACAATATGTAAGTATGTGCAAGAATTAAAAAAAAGTTTAATACCACCAATAGCTACTTACTATTTTAATGGGATGTATGAGGTTGATGGGATGAACACAGTTTCTGAATATTTGGTGGAGTATTAGACACTCGCATTTTTAAGCTTCCAGTTCTTATCCATATATCAAGAGCAGGAACAGCAATCCACTGCTGGGAGCTAGCTGCAAAAAAAAAACAACACTTTGACTTCTGCTCAGCGTTTAAGCTGCTGCCCTCAGAGCTCTGCCAGTCCGACTGACTACTGCCCGCACTGCAAACACACTGCTGTCCCACTCACTGACTACACATGCAGTCACGAGCCAATTAAGGAGACTACACGTACAGTCAGGAGCCAATGTGCCGCCAAAGCCGCCAATGGGAATAGTTTCAGTTCCCACTGAGCTGCGCCAATAGGTTAAGATGATCTGTGACCCCCTAGGTATCAATCACGTGTCAACCATGTCATATGCGTAGCAGGCAGGCAGAAAGTCGGAAACCAAAAAAAAATTTTTAAAATAAAAATTTTAAAAAAAATTCTGCTGAAGCAGGGACACACCTACACACTGCTGCCGACACACTAGTGTGTCCCGACACACAGTTTGGAAAGCACTGCTTTAGGGGAAGAGTCAGGCTTTTGTTCCTTATTCTGACGAAAGGAACGAAAACGATTAGCAGCCCTATATTTACCTTTAGATTTTTTGTCCTGAGGCAAAAAAGCTCCCTTCCCCCCAGTAACAGTTGAAATTATTGAATCCAACTGAGAACCAAATAATTTATTACCTTGAAAAGAAAGAGAAAGCAACGTTGACTTAGAAGTCATATCTGCATTCCAAGACTTAAGCCATAAAGCTCTTCTAGCTAAAATAGCTAAAGACTTATACCTGACATCAATTCTAATGATATCAAAAATGCCATCACAAACAAAGTTATTAGCATGTTGAAGAAGTTTAACAATGCTATAAGCATTATGGTCTGACACTTGTTGCGCTAAAGCCTCCAACCAGAAGGTAGAAGCTGCAGCAACATCAGCCAAAGAAATAGCAGGTCTTAGAAGATTACCTGAACATAAATAAGCCTTCCTTAGAAAGGATTCAAGCTTCCTATCTAAAGGATCCTTAAAAGAAGTACTATCTGCTGTAGGAATAGTAGTATGTTTAGCAAGAGTAGAGATAGCCCCATCAACTTTGGGGATTTTTTCCCAAAACTCTAATCTATCAGATGGCAAAGGATACAATTTCTTAAACCTTGGAGAAGGAGTAAATGAAGTACCCAGACTATTCCATTCCCTAGAAATTACTTCTGAAATAGCACAAGGAACTGGAAAAACTTCTGGAATAACTACATGAGGTTTAAAAACTGAATTTAAACGCTTATTAGTTTTAATATCAAGAGGACTAGACTCCTCCATATCTAATGCAATCAACACTTCTTTAAGTAAAGAACGAATAAACTCCATCTTAAACAAATATGAAGATTTATCAGTGTCAATATCTGAGGCAGAATCTTCTGAACCAGATAGATCCTCATCAGAAATAGATAAGTTAGAATGTTTGCGGTCATTTAAAAATTCATCTGAAATATGAGAAGTTTTAAAAGACCTTTTACGTTTACTAGAAGGAGGAACAACAGACAGAGCCTTCCGAATAGAATTAGAAACAAATTCTCTTACATTAACAGGAACATCCTGAACATTAGATGTTGAAGGAACAACAACAGGTAATGGATTATTACTAATGGAAATATTATCTGCGTTTGAGAGTTTATCATGATAACTAACACAAACTACAGCCGGAGGAACAGTTACCAAAAGTTTACAACAAATGCACTTAGCTTTGGTAGAACCGACATCAGGCAGCGTCTTTCCAGAAGTAGATTCTGATCCAGGGTCAGGTAGTGACATCTTGCGATATGTAATAGAAAAAACAACATATAAAGCAAAATGATCAAATTCCTTAAATGAAAGTTTCAGGAATGGGAAAAAATGCAAAACAAAAGCTTCTAGAAACCAGAAGCAACTAAAAAGTGAGACTGAAATAATGTGAAAAAAAACTGGCGACAAGTATGACGCCCACATTTTTTGCGCTAAGTATAACGCCCACATTTTTTGTCGCCAAGAATGACGCCCATATTTTTTGGCGCCAAAAACGTCCGCAACACACATACGTCAAAAATGACGCAACCACGTGAAAACTTCCAGCGTCAACTATGATGCCGGAAATGACAACATTTTTGCGCCAAAAATGACGCAATAAATTGAAGCATTTTCTGCACCCGCGAGCCTAACAGCCCGCAATTTAGAAAAAAAAGTCAATTTAAAATTTTTAAGGTAAGAAAAATATAAATTCATATGCATTTTCCCAAAAAAATTAAACTAACAGTCTGAAAGAAGGAATACTGATTATCCTGAATCATGGCAAATATAAGTTTAACACATATATTTAGAACTTTACATATAAAGTGCCCAACCATAGCTTAGAGTGTCATGAATAAAATAAGACTTCCTTACCCTAAGACACTCATCTACATATATTAGATAGCCAAACCAGTACTGAAACGAGAATCAGTAGAGGTAATGGTATATAAGAGTATATTGTCGATCTGAAAAGGGAGGTAGGAGAAGAAATCTCTACGACCGATAACAGAGAACCTATGAAATAGATCCCCTAGAGGAAGACCATGGTATTCAAATAGGCAATACTCTCTTCACATCCCTGTGACAGTCACTGCACTCTGAGAGGAAAACCGGGCTTCAGCCTGCTGCGAAGCGCATATCAACGTAGAAATCTAGCACAAACTTACTTCACCACCTCCATGGGAGGCAAAGTTTGTAAAACTGAATTGTGGGTGTGGTGAGGGGTGTATTTATAGGCATTTTGAGGTTTGGGAAACTTTGCCCCTCCTGGTAGGAATGTATATCCCATATGTCACTAGCTCATGGACTCTTGCAAATTACATGAAAGAAATAGTTGTATAGCAGTGTTAAATAGTAAATGTAATATACTCTCCTGGGTGTAGAATTTATTAGGAACAGGCTTGAGTCTTGTGAGTTTGCTCACTATTTTTCTGAACGCCAAACTTACAAATGCAGGAAATTATAATTATTACTTATACTGTGTTTGCAAAAAAATGTGTAGTATATAAATTTTAAATGTTTTACAATTATAACAGTTCTCCGCAAACAAGGGGGGTAGATGCAGAAAATCTATATAACTCAAGGTAGAATTACGTTTCACTGGCCGGCTGGAAGGGGAGGAGCTACATGGCAGCGGCGTGTGGCATTGCTCTGTGAGGGGTAGAGAGAGATAGATCACCCCTGAGAGTGTGCCTAAGGAATACTCTGAGATCAAGGGGGAGGCTTGTCAGAGCCGGCACTGACGGCAGGAAAATCCTGACCGCAATTGGACGCTACCTAAAACCCACAGTCCGGGTCAATTGTAGGAACACAATCAGGGATTGATTTGGTGCTACGCAAAGGCTAATCAGCTGGTGAAAGGCAACATACCAGTTGCGAATCGACGGAAAGCCTTCAGCTGAGCTGATCGTCCAGGAGAAGACCACAGAAGGCAAGCGGTGTGTGGTGAGTGGGGATTGCACAGAGAGCTTCAAGCTATTGTCACTCAGGCCCACAGACTGGGAAGGTGGGAAAACTCTGCTCCAAAGGGAGTAAAAAAAAAGGAAGAAAAAACAAAAACAAAATGCCATATCTGACATACAGACAGGGTACCTGTGGGCTAAAAGCCAAACTCTCCAGCCACAACCCCGACATAGACGGTCTAAGCCGCTAAGGACATATAACACTGACATATTAGCGCAGCAGAATCTGTTGGCGCTCTACAAATACCTGATAATAATAATAATAATGACAACTATATATTAAGGCTTCACTGCTGGAGTTAAATAGCTACACGATGTTGAGTGGCTGATAACAGTCGGAGGCTACAGACTATCATGAAAATATATGGGTCGGTTTATATTGTCTTGGCAAGTAACCGATTGATGATCTGTATGCTTACAGGTCTTGCTGAACTAAGTGTAAGCCAATTCAGTTGAGGCATTCCCAACCATTTTCTGGGAAACAAGCAACTGCAAATAAAACTACTGGGGAATATCCACCCTATGTTCTGGTGGCTGACTTCATTGCTTACAGCGACACTTACTCCGATAGTAAAAATTGTCGCATTGACTCTGAGATGCCTGTTGTGGAAGGCTCAGTGTGCTTGGAAAAATGAGTGTGGTTGCTCTTAAAGGGACAGTTAATTAAAAAAAAATTCATGATTCAAATAGGGCATGTAATTTTAAACAACTTTCCAATTTACTTTTATCACCAATTTTGCTTTGTTCTCTTGGTGTTCTTAGTTGAAAGCTAAACCTAGGAGGTTTATATGCTAATTTCTTAGACCTTGAAGGCTGCCTCTATTCTAAAAGCATTTTGATAGTTTTTCACCACTAGAGGCGTTAGTTTATGTGTTTCATATAGATAACATTGAGTTCACGCAAGTGAAGCTCCTAGGAGTGAGCACTGACTGGCTAAAATGCAAGTCCGTCAAAAGAACTGAAATAAGGGGGCAGTTTAGAGGCATAGATACAAGGTAATTACAGAGGTAAAACGTGTATTATAACGGTGTTGGTTATGTAAAACTGGGGAATGGGTAATAAAGGGATTATCTAGCTTTTTAAACAACAACAATTCTGGTGTTGACTGTCCCTTTAACATCTGAAGTTCAATAGGACTGCAAGTATATATAAGCAAACTGTAGGGTTTGTTACATTAAAAATTGAACACTAGCTGTGTATTCAATAGCAGAGGCACTGAAGGTGTCTCTGTGTTTACCAACAGTAACCATTAAGGTACGAGTTACATGATCTTGCTCGATCACTACATATTTTTGAAAGGTGTCATCTAGACAGTACGTACTCACTAAGCACCGTGTTTTTTTTTTTGTTGTTTTTTTTTTTAACACCTGCACAATAGCCAGAAGTTGCAAGCTTTCAATACTCCTCTAATAGAGGTGACACGATAGAAAGAGCACACAGGTCCAAGTTGACCCAGATTCATTTTTTTTTTTCCTCATACATGTCACATATTGAGAGATATATCACTACTAATAAGGCCAAATCACTGGCAATGCAGTCTAAAGCTAAAGAAGAAAAAAAAAAAAAACTTGAGCAGGTATGGATAATGTGAATGAATCGGTTATGGATCCAACAAACAAACAAGCATCTCTCCATCCCCCGGCAAACAGTCAGCCTGCAGCCGGCATGGCCTCCGTTAGCATCAACACTCACTGCCTGGAGCTGCTGGCTGCCTACCAGGATGTTATTCAAGAAGACAACCCCAAAGACTGGGTGTTGTATACATATGAGGATGGCACAGATAATTTGTCATTGGAGGCGTCAGGAGGAGGTGGGTTACCTGACCTTGCCAGTCATTTTGAGAAGCAGAAGGTGATGTATGGTTTCTGCAGTGTGAAGGAGCCTCACGCAATGCTAGCCCGATATGTACTTATCAATTGGGTTGGTGAAGATGTCTCAGATGCCAGAAAAACATAATTTATGTAAGAATTTACCTGATAAATTCATTTCTTTCATATTGGCAAGAGTCCATGGGCTAGTGACGTATGGGATATACAATCCTACCAGGAGGGGCAAAGTTTTCCAAACCTCAAAATGCCTATAAATACACCCCCCCACCACACCCACAATTCAGTTTAACGAATAGCCAAGAAGTGGGGTGATAAGAAAGGAGCGAAAGCATCAACAAGGAATTGGAATAATTGTGCTTTATACAAAAAACATCATAACCACCATAAAAAGGGTGGGTCTCATGGACTCTTGCCAATATGAAAGAAATTAATTTATCAGGTAAATTCTTACATAAATTATGTTTTCTTTCATGTAATTGACAAGAGTCCATGAGCTAGTGACGTATGGGATAGCAAATACCCAAGATGTGGCACTCCACGCAAGAGTCACTAGATAAGGAGGGATAAAAATAAAGACAGCCAATTCCACTGAAAAATTAATCCACAACCCAAATCAAAAGTTTTAATCTTATACTGAAAAAAACTGAAATTATAAGCAGAAGAATCAAACAAACAGCTGCCTGAAGTACTTTTCTACCAAAAACTGCTTCTGAAGAAGAACGTCAAAATGGTAGAATTTAGTAAAAGTATGCAAAGAAGACCAAGTTGCTGCATTGCAAATATGATCAACAGAAGCTTCATTCCTAAAAGCCCAGGAAGTAGAAACTGACCTAGTAGAATGAGCCGTAATCCTCTGAGGCGGGGATTTACCCGACTCCAAATAAGCGTTAAGAATCAAAAGCTTTAACCAAGATGCCAAAGAAATGTCAGAAGCCGTCTGACCTTTCTTAGAACCAGAAAAGATAACAAAAAGACTAGAAGTCTTTCTGAAATCCATAGTAACTTCAACATAATATTTCAAAGCTCTTACCACATCCAAAGAATGTAAAGATCTCTCCACAGAATTCTTAGGATTAGGACACAATGAAGGGACAACAATTTCTCTACTAATATTGTTGGAATTCACAACCTTAGGTAAAAATTTAAATGAAGTCCGCAAGACCGCCTTATCCTGATGAAAAATCAGAAAAGGAGACTCACAAGAAAGAGCAGATAATTCAGAAACTCTTCTAGCAGAAGAGATGGCCAAAAGGAACAATACTTTCCAAGAAAGTAATGTAATGTCCAGAGAATGCATAGGCTCAAACGGAGGAGCCTGTAAAGCTTTCAAAACCAAATTAAGACTCCAAGGAGGAGAGATTGATTTAATAACAGGCTTAATACGAACCAAAGCCTGTACAAAACAATGAATATCAGGAAGATTAGCAATTTTTCTGTGAAACAGAACAGAAAGAGCAGATATTTGTCCTTTCAAGGAACTTGCAGACAAACCCTTATCTAAACCATCCTGAAGAAACTGTAAAATTCTAGGAATTCTAAAAGAATGCCAAGAGAATTTATGAGAAGAACACCATGAAATGTAAGTCTTCCAAACTCGATAATAAATCTTTCTAGACACAGATTTACGAGCCTGCAACATAGTATTAATCACTGAGTCAGAGAAACCTCTATGACTAAGCACTAAGCGTTCAATCTTCATACCTTTAAATTTAATGATTTGAGATCCTGATGGAAAAAACAGAATTTATGCTTACCTGATAAATTTCTTTCTTTTGCGATGTACCGAGTCCACGGATTCATCCCAACTTGTGGGATATTGTCCTTCCTGACAGGAAGTAGCAAAGAGAGCACCACAGCAGAGCTGTCTATATAGCTTCCCCCTTAATTCCACACCCCAGTCATTCGACCGAAGGCCAAGGAAGAAAAGGAGAAACTATAAGGTGCAGAGGTGACTGAAGTTTACATAAAAAATACTATCTGTCTTGAATAGACCGGGCGGGCCGTGGACTTGGTAAATCGCAAAAGAAAGAAATTTAGCAGGTACGCATAAATTCTGTTTTCTTTTGCAAGATGTACCGAGTCCACGGATTCATCCTAACTTGTGGGATACCAATACCAAAGCTTTAGGACACTGATGAAGGGAGGGACAAGACAAGAACCTAAACGGAAGGCACCACTGCTTGCAAAACCTTTCTCCCAAAAATAGCCTCCGAAGAAGCAAAAGTATCAAATTTGGAAAATTTGGAAAGGTATGAAGCGAAGACCAAGTCGCAGCCTTACAAATCTGTTCAACAGAAGCATCATTTTTAAAAGCCCATGTGGAAGCCACCGTTCTAGTGGAGTGAGCTGTAATTCTTTTAGGAGGCTGCTGTCCAGCAGTCTCATAAGCCAAACGGATGATGCTTTTCAGCCAAAAGGAAAGAGAGGTAGCCGTAGCCTTTTGACCTCTACGCTTTCCAGCATAGACAACAAACAAAGAAAATGATTGGCGAAAATCTTTGGTTGCCTGCAAATAAAACTTCAAGGCACGAACCACGTCCAAGTTGTGCAACAGACGGTCCTTCTTAGAAGAAGTATTAGGACACAGAGAAGGACCAACAATTTCCTGATTGATATTCCTGTTAGAAACAACCTTAGGGAGGAACCTAGGTTTGGTACGCAAAACCACCTTATAAGCATGGAAAACAAGATAAGGCGAGTCACATTGTAATGCAGATAGTTCAGGAACTCTTCGAGTTGAAGAGATAGCAACTAGAAATAGAACTTTCCAAGATAGAAGCTTAATATCTATGGAATGCATGGGTTCAAATGGAACCCCCTGAAGAACTTTAAGAACTAAATTGAGACTCCATGGCGGAGCAACAGGTTAAAACACAGGCTTAATTCTAACTAAAGCCTGACAAAAAGCCCGAACGTCTTTGACATCTGCCAGACGCTTGTGCAACAGAATAGACCAAGCAGATGATATCTGTCCCTTTAAGGAACTAGCGGACAATCCTTTCTCCAATCCTTCTTGGAGAAAAGACAAAATCCTAGGAATCCTGATCTTACTCCACGAGTAGCCTTTGGATTCACACCAAAAAAGATATTTACGCCATATCTTATGATAGATCTTCCTGGTGACAGGCTTTCAAGCCTGAATCAAGGTATCTATGACCGACTCAGAGAAACCCCGCTTTGATAAAAACAAGCGTTCAATCTCCAAGCAATCAGTTGCAGAGAAATTAGATTTGGATGCTTGAATGGACCTAAATCAAAAAGGTCCCGTCTCAGTGGCAGAGTCCATGGTGGCAGAGATGACATGTCCACCAGGTCTGCATACCAAGTCCTGCGTGGCCACACAGGCGCTATCAAAATCAATGAAGCTCTCTCCTGTTTGATTCTGGCAATCAGACGCGGAAGGAGAGGGAATGGTGGAAACACAAGCCAGGTTGAACGACCAGGGTACTGCTAGAGCATCTATCAGTACTGCCTGAGGATCCCTTGACCTGGATCCGTAAGGAGGAAGGTTTGGAGTTCTGACGAGACGCCATCAGATCCAATTCTGGTGTGCCCCATAGCTGAACCAGTTGAGCAAACACCTCCAGATGGAGCTCCCACTCCCCCGGATGAAAAGTCTGATGACTTAGAAAATCTGCCTCCCAGTTCTCCACCCCTGGGATATAGATCGCTGATAGATGGCAAGAGTGAGTAGATGGCCCATCAGATTATCCTGGAAACTTCTATCATTGCCAAGGAACTCCTTGTTCCCTCCTGATGATTGACATAAGCTACAGTCGTGTTGTTGTCCGACTGAAACCTGATGAATCCGGCCGAAGCCAGCTGAGGCCAGGCCTGAAGAGCATTGAATATCGCTCTTAATTCCAGAATATTTATCGGTAGGAGGGCCTCCTCCTGAGTCCACAAACCCTGTGCTTTCAGTGAATTCCAGACTGCACGCCAGCCCAGTAGGCTGGCGTCCGTCGTCACAATAACCCACACTGGCCTGCGGAAATGCATTCCCCTGGACAGGTGATCCTGTGACAACCACCAAAGAAGAGAGTCTCTGGTCTCTTGATCTAGATTTATCTGAGGAGATAAATCTGCATAATCCCCATTCCACTGTTTGAGCATGCATAGTTGCAGTGGACTGAGATGCAAGCGAGCAAACGGAACTATGTCCATTGCCGCTACCATAAGTCCGATTACCTCCATACACTGAGCCACTGACGGCCGAGGAATGGAATGAAGAGCTTGGCAGGTGGTTAAAATCTTTGATTTCCTGACCTCCGTCAGAAATATTTTCATGTCCACCGAATCTATCAAAGTTCCCAGGAATGGAACTCTTGTGAGAGGAATAAGAGAACTCTTTTTCCCGTTCACCGTCCACCCATGAGATCTTAGAAAAGCCAACACTAAGTCCGTATGAGACTTGGCAAGTTGGAAAGTCGACGCTTGAATTAAGTTGTCGTCTAGATAAGGTGCCACCGCTATGCCCCTCGGCCTTAGGACCGCCAGAAGGGACCCTAGCACCTTTGTGAAGATTCTTGGCGCCGTGGCCAACCCGAAGGGAAGAGCCACAAACTGGTAATGCCTGTCCAGAAAGGCAAACCTGAGGAACTGGTGATGATCTTTGTGGATAGGAATGTGTAGATATGCATCCTTTAAATCCACGGTAGTCATATATTGACCCTCCTGGATCATTGGTAAAATAGTCTGAATGGTCTCCATCTTGAAGGATGGAACTCTTAGGAATTGGATTAGGATCTTGAGATCTAGAATTGGTCTGAAGGTTCCCTCTTTTTTGGGAACCACAAACAGATTGGAATAGAAACCTTGCCCCTGTTCTATTTTCGGAACTGGGCAGATCTTTCCCATGGTAAAAAGGTCTTCTACACAGCGTAAAAACGCCTCTCTTTTTGTCTGGTTTACAGACAATTGAGAAAGATGGAACCTCCCCCTTGGAGGAGAATCTTTGAAATCTAGGAGATACCCCTGGGTTACAATTTCTACGGCCCAGGAGTCCTGAACGTCTCTTGCCCAGGCCTGAGCAAAGAGAGAAAGTCTGCCCCCTACTTGATCTAGTCCCGGATCGGGGGCTACCCCTTCATGCTGTCTTAGTGGCAGCAGCAGGCTTTTTGGTATGTTTACCCTTGTTCCAAGCCTGGTTAGGTCTCCAGGTTGGCTTGGATTGAGCAAAGTTCCCCTCTTGCTTTGCAGCAAGGGAAGAGGAAGCTGGACCACCCTTGAAGTTTCGAAAGGAATGAAAATTATTTTGTTTGGTCCCTGTCTTATTTGACTTATCTTGAGGGAGGGCATGATCCTTCCCTCCAGTGATGTCTGAAATGATCTCTTACAGTGCAGGCCCGAATAGGGTCTTACTTTTGAAAGGGATGGTCAAAAGCTTAGATTTAGATGACACATCAGCTGACCAGGACTTAAGCCATAACGCTCTTCGCGCTAAAATGGCAAAACCTGAATTCTTTGCCACTAACTTAGCAAGATGAAAAGCGGTGTTTGTAATAAAAGAATTAGCCAACTTAAGGGCCTTAATTCTGTCCAAAATATCATCTAGTGGGGTCTCCATCTGAAGAGCCTCTTCTAGAGCCTCAAACCAAAAAAGCAGCTGCATTGGTTACTGGAACAATGCACGCTATAGGTTGAAGAAGAAAACAAAAATTTTCTTTAGGAGACTCTCTAACTTTTTATCCATAGGATCAATGAAAGCACAACAGTCTTCAATAGGTATAGTTGTACGCTTAGCCAGAGTAGAAATAGCTCCCTCCACCTTAGGGACCGTCTGCCACGAGTCCTTTAGGGTGTCAGAAATGGGGAACATTTTCTTAAAAACAGGAGTGGGAGCGAACGGAATACCTGGTCTATCCCACTCCTTAGTAACAATGTCCGAAATCCTCTTAGGGACCGGAAAAACATCAGTGTAGGCAGGAACCTCTAAATATTTGTCCATTTTACACAATTTCTCTGGAACGACAATAGAGTCACAATCATCCAGAGTAGCTAAAACCTCTCTGAGCAATAAACGGAGGTGCTCTAGCTTAAATTTAAATGCCGCCATATCCGAATCTGTCTGAGGGAACATCTTTCCTGAATCAGAAATCTCTCCCTCAGACAGCAAATCCCTCATCCCAACCTCAGAACATTGTGAGGGAATATCGGATACAGCTACTAAAGTGTCAGAAGGCTCAGCATTTGTTCTTAACCCAGAGCTACTGCCCTTCCCTTGCAACCCTGGCAGTTTAAATAAAACCTCTGTGAGGGTAGTATTCATAACTGAAGCCATATCTTGCCAGGTGAAAGAATTATACGCACTAGAAGTACTTGGCGTTGCTTGTGCGGGCGTAACTGGTTGTGACACTTGGGGAGAACTAAATGGCGAAACCTGATTTACTTCTGTCTGAGAATCATTTAATGCCAAATTCTTATAAGTCAAAATATGCTGTTTGCAATTTATAGACATATCAGTACAATTGGGACATATTCTTAGAGGGGGTTCCACAATGGCTTCTAAACAAATTGAACAATGAGTTTCCTCAGTGTCAGACATGTTGAACAGGCTAGTAATGAAGCAAGCAAGCTTGGAAAACACTTTATTTAATGAAAAAAAACACAATTTGCAAAAACGGTACTGTGCCTTTAAGAGAAAAAAAAGGCATACACAAACTGCAAAACAGGTTAAAATTGCTTCAAAAATTCCGAAATTTTAACAGTACACTAAGCTTTAGAAGGATTGCACCACAAGTAACAAAGCAATAGACCCCCAAATGAAAAAAACATAATTTATGCTTACCTGATAAATTTATTTCTCTTGTAGTGTATCCAGTCCACGGATCATCCAATACTTGTGGGATATTATCCTTCCCAACAGGAAGTTGCAAGAGGATCACCCACAGCAGAGCTGCTATATAGCTCCTCCCCTCACTGCCATATCCAGTCATTCGACCGAAACAAGCCGAGAAAGGAGAAACCATAGGGTGCAGTGGTGACTGTAGTTTAATTAAAATTTAGACCTGCCTTAAAAGGACAGGGCGGGCCGTGGACTGGATACACTACAAGAGAAATAAATTTATCAGGTAAGCATAAATTATGTTTTCTCTTGTAAGATGTATCCAGTCCACGGATCATCCATTATTTGTGGGATACCAATACCAAAGCTAAAGTACACGGATGATGGGAGGGACAAGGCAGGAACAAGGCAGGAACTTAAACGGAAGGAACCACTGCCTGTAGAACCTTTCTCCCAAAAACAGCCTCGAAGAAGCAAAAGTATCAAATTTGTAAAATTTGGAAAAAGTATGAAGGGAAGACCAAGTTGCAGCCTTGCAAATCTGTTCAACAGAGGCCTCATTTTTAAAGGCCCAGGTGGAAGCCACTGCTCTAGTAGAATGAGCTGTAATCCTTTCAGGAGGCTGCTGTCCAGCAGTCTCATAGGCTAAACGGATTATACTCCGAAGCCAAAAAGAAAGAGGTTGCCGAGGCCTTCTGACCTATCCTCTGTCCAGAGTAAACAACAAACAGGTTAAATGTTTGGCGAAAATCTTTAGTAGCCTGTAAGTAAAACTTCAAGGCACGGACTACGTCTAGATTATGCAAAAGACGTTCCTTCTTTGAAGAAGGATTAGGACATAATGATGGAACAACAATCTCTTGATTGATATTCTTGTTAGAAACCACCTTAGGTAAAAACCCAGGTTTTGTATGCAGAACAACTTTATCTGAATGAAAGATCAGATAAGGAGAATCACAATGTAAGGCAGATAACTCCGAGACTCTTCGAGCCGAGGAAATACAGGTAGCCCTCAGTTTACGCTGGGGTTAGGTTCCAGAAGGAATGGTTGTAAATTGAAACCGTTGTAAATTGAAACCCAGTTTATAATGTAAGTAAATGGGAAGTGATGGAGATAGGTTCCAGGCCCCTCTCAAAATTGTCATAAGTAACACCTAATACTTATTTTTAAAGCTTTGAAATGAAGACTTTAAATGCTAAACAGCATTATAAACCTAATAAAATAATCACACAACACAGAATATATAATGAAACTAAGTTAAATGAACAAAAACATTTGATAAACAGCATTATAAACCTAAAATAATCACACAACACAGACTTCACTTGCATTTTTCTGTAAACAGTTATTTCTATGCATTCCAATCTGGACTGATTTATAGACAGTCTTGTTCCTTTGAAATCTGCTTGATAGCTCAGGCCTGGTTAAACTGATTAATTTCAACTTGCTTGGCTTTGCTGAAAACACAAGCGGACAACTCCACCTACTGGCTATTTTAATAAATGCACTGCTTCTCAATGCTTTTCAATAGCAGTCACATGACTGGAAAAAAAGGTTGTTATTCTGAAACGGTGTAAATTGAACCGTTGTAAAACGAGGGCCACCTGTAGCCATCAGAAAAAGAACTTTCCATGAAAGAGGTTTGATATCAATAGAATGAAGGGGTTCAAACGGAACCCCTTGAAGAACTTTAAGAACCAAGTTTAAGCTCCATGGAGGAGCAACAGGTTTAAACAAAGGCTTAATTCTAACTAAAGTCTGACAAAATGCCCGAACGTCTAGAACTTCTGCCAGACGCTTGTGTAAAAGAATAGACAGAGCAGAAATCTGTCCCTTTAAAGAACTAGCTGATAATCCTTTGTCCAAACCCTCTTGCAGGAAGGACAATATCCTAGGAATCCTAACCCTACTCCATGAGTAATTCTTGGATTCACCTCAATGAAGATATTTACGCCATATCTTGTGGTAAATTTTCCTGGTGACAGGCTTTCGTGCCTGTATTAAGGTATCAATTACTGACTCTGAGAAGCCACGCTTTGATAGGATCAAGCGTTCAATCTCCATGCAGTCAGTCTCAGAGAAAGTAGATTCGGATGAATGAAAGGACCTTGTATTAGAAGGTCTTGTCTCAGAGGCAGAGTCCATGGTGGAAAGGATGACATGTCCACTAGGTCTGCATACCAGGTCCTGCGTGGCCACGCAGGCGCTATCAATATCACTGATGCTCTTTCCTGTTTGATTTTGGCAATCAGACGAGGGAGCAGAGGAAAAGGTGGAAACACATAAGCCAGGTTGAAGAACCAAGGCGCTGCTAGAGCATCTATCAGTGCCGCTTCTGGGTCCCTGGACCTGGATCCGTAACAAGGAAGCTTGGCGTTCTGGCGAGACGCCATGAGATCCAATTCTGGTTTGCCCCAATGGAGAACCAATTGAGCAAACACCTCCAGATGGAGTTCCCATTCCCCCGGATGAAAAGTCTGACGACTTAGAAAATCCGCCTCCCAGTTCTCTACACCTGGGATATGGATCGCTGACAGGTGGCAAGAGTGAGTCTCTGCCCAGCGAATTATCTTGGAGACTTCTAACATCGCTAGGGAACTCCTGGTTCCCCCTTGATGGTTGATGTAAGCCACAGTCGTGATATTGTCCGACTGAAATCTGATGAACCTCAGTATTGCTAGCTGAGGCCAAGCCAGAAGAGCATTGAATATTGCTCTTAACTCCAGAATATTTATTGGGAGGAGTTTCTCCTCCTGAGTCCATGAACCCTGAGCCTTCAGGGAGTTCCAGACTGCACCCCAACCTAGAAGGCTGGCATCTGTTGTTACAATTGTCCAATCTGGTCTGCGAATGGTCATACCCTTGGACAGATGGGCCCGAGATAACCACCAGAGAAGAGAATCTCTGGTTTCCTGATCCAGATTTAGTAGAGGGGACAAATCTGTGTAATCCCCATTCCACTGACTGAGCATGCATAATTGCAGCGGTCTGAGATGCAGGCGCGCGAATGGCACTATGTCCATCGCGGCTACCATTAAGCCGATTACTTCCATGCACTGAGCCACCGTGGGGCGTGGAATGGAGTGAAGAACACGGCAAGCATTTAGAAGTTTTGATAACCTGGACTCCGTCAGGTAAATTTTCATCTCTACAGAATCTATAAGAGTCCCTAGGAAGGAAACCCTTGTGAGAGGAGATAGAGAACTCTTTTCTTCGTTCACTTTCCACCCATGCGACCTCAGGAATGCCAGAACAATCTCTGTATGAGATTTGGCAATTTGAAAGCTTGACGCCTGTATCAGGATATCGTCCAGGTAAGGAGCCACCGCTATGCCTCGCGGTCTTAGGACCGCCAGAAGTGAGCCCAGAACCTTTGTAAAAATTCTTGGGGCTGTAGCCAACCCGAATGGAAGAGCTACAAATTGGTAATGCCTGTCTAGAAAGGCAAACCTCAGGAACTGATGATGATTCTTGTGAATCGGAATGTGAAGGTAGGCATCATGTACTGACCCTCTTGGATCATGGGTAAAATGGTTCGAATAGTTTCCATCTTGAATGACGGAACTCTGAGGAATTTGTTTAAATCCAAAATTGGTCTGAAGGTTCCCTCTTTTTTGGGAACCACAAACAGATTTGAATAAAACCCCTGTCCTTGTTCCGTCCGCGGAACTGGATGGATCACTCCCATTACAAGGAGATCTTGTACGCAGCTTAGGAATGCCTCTTTCTTTATCTGGTTTGCAGATAATCTTGAAAAGTGAAATCTCCCTTGTGGAGGAGAAGCTTTGAAGTCCAGAAGATATCCCTGAGATATGATCTCCAACGCCCAGGGATCCTGAACATCTCTTGCCCACGCCTGGGCGAAGAGAGAGAGTCTGCCCCCTACTAGATCCGTTGTCGGATAGGGGGCCGCTCCTTCATGCTGTCTTAGAGGCAGCAGCAGGCTTTCTGGCCTGCTTGCCCTTGTTCCAGGACTGGTTAGGTTTCCAGGCCTGTTTGGATTGACCAAAAGTTCTCTCTTGTTTTGAAGCAGAGGAAGTTGATGCTGCACCTGCCTTGAAATTTCGAAAGGCACGAAAATTAGCCTGTTTGGCCTTTGATTTGGCCCTGTCCTGAGGAAGGGTATGACCCTTACCACCAGTAATGTCAGCAATAATTTCTTTCAAACCAGGCCCGAATAAAGTCTGCCCCTTGAAAGGAATGTTGAGTAATTTAGACTTTGAAGTCACATCAGCTGACCAGGATTTGAGCCATAGCGCCCTACGCGCATGGATGGCGAATCCGGAATTCTTAGCCGTTAGTTTATGTCAAATGAACAATGGCATCAGAAACAAATGAGTTAGTTTGGGTTAGTACTTTGCTAAAGTAGAAACTGCTCCCTCCACCTTAGGGACAGTCTGCCATAAGTCCCGTGTAGTGGCATCTATTGGAAACATTTTTCTAAATATAGGAGGTGGGGAAAAGGGCACACCGGGCCTATCCCACTCCTTACTAATAATTTCTGTAAGCCTTTTAGGTATTGGAAAAACATCAGTACTCACCGGCACTGCATAGTATTTATCCAGCCTACACAATTTCTCTGGCACTGCAATTGTGTCACAGTCATTCAGAGCAGCTAATACCTCCCCAAGCAATACATGGAGGTTCTCAAGCTTAAATTTAAAATTAGAAATCTCTGAATCAGGTCTCCCCGATTCAGAGACGTCACCCACAGACTGAAGCTCTCCGTCCTCAGGTTCTGCATATTGTGACGCAGTATCAGACATGGCTCTTACAGCATCTACGCGCTCTGTATCTCGTCTAACCCCAGAGCTATCGTGCTTGCCTCTCAATTCAGGCAGTCTGGATAATACCTCTGACAGGGTATTATTCATGATTGCAGCCATGTCCTGCAAAGTAATCGCTATGGGCGTCCCTGATGTACTTGGCGCCATATTAGCATGCGTCCCTTGAGCTGGAGGCGAAGGGTCCGACACGTGGGGAGAGTTAGTCGGCATAACTTCCCCCTCGACGGACCCCTCTGGTGACAATTCTTTTATAGATAAAGACTGATCTTTACTGTTTAAGGTGAAATCAATACATTTAGTACACATTCTCCTATGGGGCTCCACCATGGCTTTTAAACATAATGAACAAGTATCCTCTGTTTCAGACATGTTTGTACAGACTAGCAATGAGACTAGCAAGCTTGGAAAACACTTTAAAGCAAGTTAACAAGCAATAGAAAAAAACGTTACTGTGCCTTTAAGAGAAACAAATTTTGACAAAATTTGAAATAACAGTGAAAAAAGGCAGTTACACTAACAACATTTTTACAGTGTATGTAACAATTCAGCAGAGCATTGCACCCACTTGCAAATGGATGATTAACCCCTTAATAACAAAAACAGAATAATAAATGACAAAAACGTTTTTTAAACACAGTCACAACTGCCACAGTCTACTGTGATTGTTACCCTCCTCAAACACGACTTTGAAGCCTTTTGAGCCCTTCAGAGATGTCCTGTATCATGCAGAGGGAAGCTGAATGTCTCTGTCAGTATTTTTAGCTGCACAGAAAAGATCTAAAATAGGCCCTTCCCCCTCATATTTCAACAGTGGAAAGCCTGTTACTAGGCAAAAATCAAGCCAGCCATGTGGAAAAAAACTAGGCCCCAATAAGTTGTGTCACCAAACATATATAAAAACGATTAACATGCCAGGAAACATTTTATATTACACTTTTATAAGAGTATGTATCTCTGTTAATAAGCCTGATACCAGTCGTTATCACTGCATTTAAGGCTTAACTTACATTAATCCGGTATCAGCAGCATTTTTCTAGCAAATTCCATCCCTAGAAATATGTTAACTGCACATACCTTATTGCAGGAAAACCTGCACGCCATTCCCCCTCTGAAGTTACTTCACTCCTCAGAATATGTGAGAACGGCAGTGGATCTTAGTTACTTCTGCTAAGATCATAGAAATCACAGGCAGATTCTTCTTCTAATGCTGCCTGAGTTGAAACAGTACACTCCTGTACCATTTAAAAATAACAAACTTTTTGATTGAAGTTAAAAAACTAACTATAATACACCACTCTCCTCTTACTACGTCCATCTTTGTTGAGAGTTGCAAGAGAATGACTGTATATGGCAGTGAGGGGAGGAGCTATATAGCAGCTCTGCTGTGGGTGATCCTCTTGCAACTTCCTGTTGGGAAGGAGAATATCCCACAAGTAATGTTTGATCCGTGGACTGGATCCACTTAACAAGAGAAAACGGATTGATAAGTGTCTAAAACCGGTTAAAAACCCCTAAAACAACTTGCCACAGCTCTGCTGTGGCCCTACCTGCCATTAGGAAGCGATAATATGGGGTTTAAAGCTTCAATTAGTCCCTCAGAAGACTCTCAGGACCTCAGGAGAAGTTGCTTGCTGCTTGTAAATGTAGGCCCCTCCCACCTGACTAAATGTTGCTGGGGCCTACACAAAACTAACAAACCCTGCCTGAAAGCCATGTGGGTTATAAACAACCCCAAAGAACCCTCAAGCAAATGTCCCATAAAACAGAAAACGTTACTCCCAGACACAAAAACGTTTGTCCCAAATTCACATAACAAACTGAGTGCCCACAAAAAATTAACCCTTAATGCAAGCTAGTAAAAACCTCTGATAACACTAGGATTACTGCTTACCCTTCCCCTAATGGGGACACTGTCAGCCTTTCTGAGTTAACACAGTCTCTGCAGAAAATATGACTGAACATACCTCATTGCTGTCTAGCAAGAAACCGTTCCTCACACTGAAATTTTCCTGTACTCCTCAGCTCATGTGGGAACAGCAGTGGACCTTAGTTACAAATGCTAAGATCCTCATCCTCCGGACAAAATTAATAAATGGGCCGACAATGCATTGCGCTGTAAATGTTTTAAATGCAAAGCTGAGATCGCTGACATTATCCATTGTCTTTGGGCTTGCCCAAAAGTATTGCAATTGTGGGGCAAAATTAATTATTGGCTTAATAAATTTTTAAGCACTAAAATTTCATTAACTGCAGCCAATGTATTCCTGTTATATGATGAAGGAGATAATAAACCAGACAAACTCCTTATAAATCTGGCTATTCTAGCCGCCCGCAACATAATATTTAAAAATTGGAAAGCACCAAGAGAACCTAGTTTGAAAGAATTTATTAATACAATGGATACTCAGATGACGATTGAGCTACTCAATATTAGACCCTATTCAGAGAAGAGACTTAAGGATTTCTTTTCAAAATGGTTAAATATAATCAGGGAAAAACCAATGATAGCACAAAAGCAACTCATATTACCCATACAAAATTCCCCCGAATTTATGCTACTTCTGCTAAAAAACATGATACCCCAAGAGTGGGGTATGGGATAATTTGATAACACAGGGTAAGGTAACCATACTGGGCAAAATAAATAGTACCTACGGCAACTGAGAGGAGGTAAGTGGACTTGGGGGGGGGGGGGGGCTTATTTATATATTTTTTTATTTTTTTTTTTATTTTTTTTTCTTCTCTCTTCCTCTCTCTCCTTTTCTTTCTATGTCTGTCCGGTTTTTCTTGTTGCACGTCTTTTTTATTGTTTCTTTGTTTAGTTGATTTTGTTTTTAGTACTGTCTTTAGAGGGCGTTACACTATAATAGGTAAAAGCCCCAAAAGCAAGGTATACATTTGGAAAAATGTTTCTAGACTACTCAGCCACTACTGAAAAGTTTTTATAGGTTGGGTTTTTTCTTTTTTATAGCGACATAGTGTCAACAGGGTAATTGAATGTTTTACAGAGGTAGAGTCTAAACTGAAAGTTGAAAACACATCTGATTTCAGGTTACGGATGCTTTTAAGTTAAAATGTAACTTATTTGTAGTAGTACTCTGTTATTCTATAATCAATGTAAACACCCTGCGTGGTGAAATGCTAGCCCAAATTGTTGGGCTAAATTTTTGTTTCGGTATACCCTGCGTGGTGAAAGGTAAGCCAATTTGTAAGGCTATTATCTTGCTTTTGGTTAATAAATAAATATATAAAAAAAAAAAAAAGGATTACTGCTTACCCTTCCCCTAATGGGGACACTGTCAGCCTTTCTGAGTTAACACAGTCTCTGCAGAAAATATGACTGAACATACCTCATTGCTGTCTAGCAAGAAACCGTTCCTCACACTGAAATTTTCCTGTACTCCTCAGCTCATGTGGGAACAGCAGTGGACCTTAGTTACAAATGCTAAGATCCTCATCCTCCAGGCAGAAATCTTCATCTATGTCCTGTCTGAAAGCAAATAGTACAACACCGGTACCATTTAAAAATAAACTCTTGATTGAAGATTAAATAAAAACTAACAGTTTAACGCCTCTTCTCTTTACTCTTCCTGCTTAGAGCCAGCAAAGAGAATGACTGGGGGATGGAGTTAAGGGGGGAGCTATATAGACAGCTCTGCTGTGGTGCTCTCTTTGCTACTTCCTGTCAGGAAGGACAATATCCCACAAGTTAGGATGAATCCGTGGACTCTGTATATCTTGCAAAGAAAAGGGCCTTGAGACAGAAGGTCTGGCCTTAACGGAAGTGGCCAAGGTTGGCAACTGGACACCCGAACAAGATCCGCATACCAAAATCTGTGTGGCCATGCTGGAGCCACCAGCAGTACAAACAAACGCTCCATTATGATTCTGGAAATCACTCTTGGAAGAAGAACTAGAGGCGGAAAGATATAAGCAGGTTAATTACTCCAAGGAAGTGTCAACGCATCCACTGCTTCCGCCTGAGGATCCCTGGACATGGACAGATACCTGGGAAGTTTCCTGTTTAGATGAGAAGCCATCAGATCTATTTCTGGAAGCCCCCACATCTGAACAATCTGAAAAAACACATCTGGGTGAAGAGACAACTCTCTCGGATGTAAAGTCTGACGACTGAGATAATCCGCTTCCCAATTGTCTATACCTGGGATATGGACCGCAGAAATTAGACAGGAGCTGGATTCCGCCCAAGCAAGTATATGAGATACTTCTTTCATAGCTTGAGGACTGTGAGTCCCACCTTGATGATTGACATATGCCACGGTTCTGACATTGTCTGTCTGAAAACAAATAAATGGTTCTCTCTTCAGAAGAGGCCAAAACTGAAGAGCCCTGAGAATCGCACGGAGTTCCAAAATATTACCAAATTTATTTGGAAACCTAAAAAGGTTACCCTTGTCTGAGGAGTCAAAGAACTTTTTGGTAAATTGATCCTCCAACAATGTTTTTGAAGAAACAACACTAGTTGATTTGTGTGAGATTCTGCAGAACGTAAAGACTGAGCAAGTACCAAGATATCGTCCAAATAAGGAAACACCGCAATACCCTGCTCTCTTATTACAGAGAGTAGGGCACCGAGATCCTTGGAGCTGTCGCTAGGCCAAAAGGAAGAGCAACAAATTGGTAATGCTTGTCTAGAAAAGAGAATCTCAGGAACTGATGGTGATCTGGATGAATCGGAATATGAAGATATGCATCCTGTAAGTCTATTGTGGACATATAATGCCCTTGCTGAACAAAAGGCAGAATAGTCCTTATAGTCACACCATTTTGAATGTTGGAATCCTCACGTAACGGTTCAAAATTTTTAGATCCAGAACTGGTCTGAAAGAATTCTTCTTCTTTGGGACAATGAACAGATTTGAATAAAACCCCAGACCCCGTCCCTGAAAAGGAACTGGCACAATTACCCCAGATACCTCCAGGTCTGAAACACACTTCAGGAAAGCCTGAGCCTTTTCTGGGTTCACTGGAATGCGTGAGAGAAAGAAACTTCTCACAGGCGGTCTTACTTTGAAACCTATTCTGTACCCTTGAGAAACAATGTTCTGAATCCAATGATTTTGGATTGAATTTATCCAAACATCCTTGAAGAATTTTAGTCTGCCCCATACCAGCTGAGCTGGAATGAGGGCCGCACCTTCATGCGGACTTGGGGGCTGATTTAGACCTTTTAAATGGCTTGGATTTATTCCAGACTTTAGAAGGCTTCCAATTGGAAGCCGTTCCCTTAGGGGAAGGATCAGGTTTCTGTTCCTTATTTTGTCGAAAGGAACGAAAACGGTTAGCAGCCTTAAATTTACCCTTAGATTTTATATCCTGAGGCAAAAAAGCTCCCTTCCCCCCAGTGACAGTTGAAATAATTTATTACCTTGGAAAGAAAGAGATAGCAACGTTGATTTAGAAGTCATATCAGCATTTCAAGATTTAAGCCATAAAGCTCTTCTAGCTAATATAGCTAAAGACATATATCTGACATCAATTCTGATGATATCAAAAATGGCATCACAAATGAAATTATTAGCATGTTGAATTAACTTAACAATGCTATAGACATTATGATCTGATACTTGTTGCGCTAGGGTTTCCAACCAAAAAGTTGAAGCAGCTGCAACATCAGCCAAAGAAATAGCAGGCCTAAGAAGATGACCTGAACATAAATAAGCTTTCCTTAGATAAGATTCAAGTTTCCTATCTAAAGGATCTTTAAAAGAAGTACTATCTGCCGTAGGAATAGTAGTACGTTTAGCAAGAGTAGAGATGGCCCCATCAACTTTGGGGATCTTTTCCCAAAACTCCAATCTATCAGACGGCAAAGGGTACAGTTTCTTAAACCTTGAAGAAGGAGTAAAAGAGGTACCCAGTCTATTCCATTCCCTAGAAATTATATCTGAAATAGCATTAGGAACTGGAAAAACCTCAGGAATAACTACATGAGGTTTAAAAACTGAATTTAAACGTTTACTAGTTTTAATATCAAGAGGACTAGTCTCCTCCATATCTAATGCAATCAACACCTCTTTCAATAAGGAAAGAATATACTCCATTTTAAGTAAGTATGAAGATTTGTCAGTGTCAATATCTGAGGCAGAATCTTATGAACCAGATAGATCCTCATCAGAGATAGATAAATCAGAATGTTGTCAGTCATTTAAAAATTCATCAATTTTATGAGAAGATTTAAAAGACCTTTTACGTTTATTAGAAGGTGGTATGACAGACAAAGCCTTCTGAATAGAATTAGAAACAAATTCTCTTACATTAACAGGAATATCCTGAGCATTAGATGTTGATAGAATAACAACAGGTAATGGATTACTACTAAAGGAAATATTTTCTGCATGTAAAAGTTTGTCATGACAACTATCACAAACTACAGCCGGAGGAACAGTTACCACAAGTTTACAACAAATGCACTTAGTTTTGACAGAACCGACATCAGACAGCAGGATTCCAATAGTGGATTCTGAAACAGGATCAGATTGAGACATCTTGCAATATGTAATCGAAAAAAAAACATATAAAGCAAAATTATTAATTTCCTTATATGACAGTTTCAGGAATGGGAAAAAATGCAAACAGAATAAGCCTCTGGAAACCAGAAGCAAAAATACATGAAGACTTAAATAATGTCAAAAGTCTGGCGCCAAGTATGACGCCCACAACTGACAAAATATTTTTGGTGCCAAAAACGTATGCAACAAACATGAGCGTCATAGATGACGCAACTACATGAAAATTCTCGGGGCCAACTAAGACGCCGGAAATAACGAAAATACGTCAACAAACGTAATTCTCGCGCCAAAAAAAGTCTCGCGACAAGAATGACGCAATAAATTATAGCATTTTGCGCACCCGTGAGCCTAACAGCCCGCAATTTAGAAAAAAGTAAATTTGAAAAATTTCAGGTAAGGATTTTTTTTTTATTTTTTTTTAAATGTGCATTTCACAAAATGAAACTGACAGTTTGCAAAAAGGAAATATACTGATAAACCTGAATCATGGCAAATACAAGTACAAACATTATATTTAGAACTTTATATAAATACATAAAGTGCCAAACCATAGCTGAGATTGTCTTAATAAAGGAAAACATACTTACCAAAAGACACTCATCTACATAAAGTAGATAGCCAAACCAGTACTGAAACGAGATACAGCAGAGGTAATGGTATATAAGAGTATATCGTCGATCTGAAAAGGGAGGTAGGAGATGAATCTCTATGACCGATAACAGAGAACCTATGAAATAGATCCCCGTTAGGATGACCATTGCATTCAATAGGCAATACTCCCTTCACATCCCTCTGTCATTCACTGCACTCTGAGAGGAACCGGGCTTCAGCATGCTGAGAAGCGCATATCAACGTAGAAATCTAGCACAAACTTACTTCACCACCTCCATAGGAGGCAACAATTGTAAAACTGAATTGTGGGTATGGTGGGGGTGTATTTATAGGCATTTTGAGGTTTGGGAAACTTTGCCCCTCCTGGTAGGAATGTATATCCCATACGTCACTAGCTCATGGACTCTAGCCAATTACATGAAAGAAATGTGCTTGTGCCAGTCACATTGCTCAGGTTGCTAACTTTTTCCAGGGTGTGGATGTCATATTGAATGCCAGCAGTGTGGAAAAACAGAATTTATGTTTACCTGATAAATTACTTTCTCCAACGGTGTGTCCGGTCCACGGCGTCATCCTTACTTGTGGGATATTCTCTTCCCCAACAGGAAATGGCAAAGAGCCCAGCAAAGCTGGTCACATGATCCCTCCTAGGCTCCGCCTACCCCAGTCATTCGACCGACGTAAAGGAGGAATATTTGCATAGGAGAAACCATATGATACCGTGGTGACTGTAGTTAAAGAAAATAAATTATCAGACCTGATTAAAAAACCAGGGCGGGCCGTGGACCGGACACACCGTTGGAGAAAGTAATTTATCAGGTAAACATAAATTCTGTTTTCTCCAACATAGGTGTGTCCGGTCCACAGCGTCATCCTTACTTGTGGGAACCAATACCAAAGCTTTAGGACACGGATGAAGGGAGGGAGCAAATCAGGTCACCTAAATGGAAGGCACCACGGTTTGCAAAACCTTTCTCCCAAAAATAGCCTCAGAAGAAGCAAAAGTATCAAACTTGTAAAATTTGGTAAAAGTGTGCAGTGAAGACCAAGTCGCTGCCCTACATATCTGATCAACAGAAGCCTCGTTCTTGAAGGCCCATGTGGAAGCCACAGCCCTAGTGGAATGAGCTGTGATTCTTTCAGGAGGCTGCCGTCCGGCAGTCTCATAAGCCAATCTGATGATGCTTTTAATCCAAAAAGAGAGAGAGGTAGAAGTTGCTTTTTGACCTCTCCTTTTACCAGAATAAACAACAAACAAGGAAGATGTTTGTCTAAAATCCTTTGTAGCATCTAAATAGAATTTTAGAGCGCGAACAACATCCAAATTGTGCAACAAACGTTCCTTCTTTGAAACTGGATTCGGACACAAAGAAGGCACGACTATCTCCTGGTTAATGTTTTTGTTAGAAACAACTTTCGGAAGAAAACCAGGTTTAGTACGTAAAACCACCTTATCTGCATGGAAAACCAGATAAGGAGGAGAACACTGCAGAGCAGATAATTCTGAAACTCTTCTAGCAGAAGAAATTGCAACCAAAAACAAAACTTTCCAAGATAATAACTTAATATCAACGGAATGCAAGGGTTCAAACGGAACCCCCTGAAGAACTGAAAGAACTAAGTTGAGACTCCAAGGAGGAGTCAAAGGTTTGTAAACAGGCTTGATTCTAACCAGAGCCTGAGCAAAGGCTTGAACATCTGGCACAGCTGCCAGCTTTTTGTGAAGTAACACAGACAAGGCAGAAATCTGTCCCTTCAAGGAACTTGCCGATAATCCTTTCTCCAATCCTTCTTGAAGAAAGGATAGAATCTTAGGAATCTTTACCTTGTTCCAAGGGAATCCTTTAGATTCACACCAACAGATATATTTTTTCCATATTTTGTGGTAAATTTTTCTAGTTACAGGCTTTCTGGCCTGAACAAGAGTATCAATAACAGAATCTGAGAACCCTCGTTTTGATAAGATCAAGCGTTCAATCTCCAAGCAGTCAGCTGGAGTGAGACCAGATTCGGATGTTCGAACGGACCTTGAACAAGAAGGTCTCGTCTCAAAGGTAGCTTCCATGGTGGAGCCGATGACATATTCACCAGATCTGCATACCAAGTCCTGCGTGGCCACGCAGGAGCTATCAAGATCACCAACGCCCTCTCCTGATTGATCCTGGCTACCAGCCTGGGGATGAGAGGAAACGGCAGGAATACATAAGCTAGTTTGAAGGTCCAAGGTGCTACTAGTGCATCTACTAGAGTCGCCTTGGGATCCCTGGATCTGGACCCGTAGCAAGGAACCTTGAAGTTCTGACGAGAGGCCATCAGATCCATGTCTGGAATGCCCCACAGTTGAGTAATTTGGGCAAAGATTTCCGGATGGAGTTCCCACTCCCCCGGATGTAATGTCTGACGACTCAGAAAATCCGCTTCCCAATTTTCCACTCCTGGAATGTGGATTGCAGACAGGTGGCAGGAGTGAGTCTCCGCCCATTGAATGATTTTGGTCACTTCTTCCATCGCCAGGGAACTCCTTGTTCCCCCCTGATGGTTGATGTACGCAACAGTCGTCATGTTGTCTGATTGAAACCGTATGAACTTGGCCTTTGCTAGCTGAGGCCAAGCCTTGAGAGCATTGAATATCGCTCTCAGTTCCAGAATATTTATCGGTAGAAGAGATTCTTCCCGAGACCAAAGACCCTGAGCTTTCAGGGGTCCCCAGACCGCGCCCCAGCCCATCAGACTGGCGTCGGTCGTGACAATGACCCACTCTGGTCTGCGGAAGGTCATCCCTTGTGACAGGTTGTCCAGGGACAGCCACCAACGGAGTGAGTCTCTGGTCCTCTGATTTACTTGAATCGTCGGAGACAAGTCTGTATAGTCCCCATTCCACTGACTGAGCATGCACAGTTGTAATGGTCTTAGATGAATGCGCGCAAAAGGAACTATGTCCATTGCCGCTACCATCAAACCTATTACTTCCATGCACTGCGCTATGGAAGGAAGAGGAACGGAATGAAGTGTTTGACAAGAGTTTAGAAGTTTTGTTTTTCTGGCCTCTGTCAGAAAAATCCTCATTTCTAAGGAGTCTATTATTGTTCCCAAGAAGGGAACCCTTGTTGACGGAGATAGAGAACTCTTTTCTACGTTCACTTTCCATCCGTAAGATCTGAGAAAGGCCAGGACTATGTCCGTGTGAGCCTTTGCTTGAGGAAGGGACGACGCTTGAATCAGAATGTCGTCCAAGTAAGGTACTACTGCAATGCCCCTTGGTCTTAGTACCGCTAGAAGGGACCCTAGTACCTTTGTGAAAATCCTTGGAGCAGTGGCTAATCCGAAAGGAAGTGCCACGAACTGGTAATGCTTGTCCAGGAATGCGAACCTTAGGAACCGATGATGTTCCTTGTGGATAGGAATATGTAGATACGCATCCTTTAAATCCACCGTGGTCATGAATTGACCTTCCTGGATGGAAGGAAGAATTGTTCGAATAGTTTCCATTTTGAACGATGGAACCTTGAGAAACTTGTTTAGGATCTTGAGATCCAAGATTGGTCTGAACGTTCCCTCTTTTTTGGGAACTACGAACAGATTGGAGTAGAACCCCATCCCTTGTTCTCCTAATGGAACAGGATGAATCACTCCCATTTTTAACAGGTCTTCTACACAATGTAAGAATGCCTGTCTCTTTATGTGGTCTGAAGACAATTGAGACCTGTGGAACCTCCCCCTTGGGGGAGGCCCCTTGAATTCCAGAAGATAACCTTGGGAGACTATTTCTAGTGCCCAAGGATCCAGAACATCTCTTGCCCAAGCCTGAGCGAAGAGAGAGAGTCTGCCCCCCACCAGATCCGGTCCTGGATCGGGGGCCAACATTTCATGCTGTCTTGGTAGCAGTGGCAGGCCGGTATCTGCTTTGCTGAGACCCAACCAAGCCCAAAGGGGAATACGATACCAAATGACGCCTTCAGAAAGTCTTTTTTATGTATCAGAGCTCCTCACACATGCAACTGCATGTCATGCTTCTCAAAAACAAGTGCGCAATACCGGCGCGAAAATGAGGCTCTGCCTATGATTAGGGAAAGCCCCTAGAGAATAAGGTGTCTAAAACAGTGCCTGCCGATATTATTTTACAAAAATACCCATATTAAACGATTCCTCAAGGCTAAATATGTTATATATGAATCGATTTAGCCCAGAAAATGTCTACAGTCTTAACAAGCCCTTGTGAAGCCCTTATTTACTCTGTAATAAAAATGGCTTACCGGATCCCATAGGGAAAATGACAGCTTCCAGCATTACATCGTCTTGTTAGAATGTGTCATACCTCAAGCAGCAAAAGTCTGCTCACTGTTCCCCCAACTGAAGTTAATTCCTCTCAACAGTCCTGTGTGGAACAGCCATCGATTTTAGTAACGGTTGCTAAAATCATTTTCCTCTTACAAACAGAAATCTTCATCTCTTTTCTGTTTCAGAGTAAATAGTACATACCAGCACTATTTTAAAATAACAAACTCTTGATTGAATAATAAAAACTACAGTTAAACACTAAAAAACTCTAAGCCATCTCCGTGGAGATGTTGCCTGTACAACGGCAAAGAGAATGACTGGGGTAGGCGGAGCCTAGGAGGGATCATGTGACCAGCTTTGCTGGGCTCTTTGCCATTTCCTGTTGGGGAAGAGAATATCCCACAAGTAAGGATGACGCCGTGGACCGGACACACCTATGTTGGAGAAACATTGATCCTATGGCCATCGGTCAACGCCTCTCCAATGGCTCTGGACGACTGTCTAGCCCTGTTATGCAGAGACTGCAGCTTAAAGAGGATGGTGAAGCTGGCACCAATTACAAGAAGACAAATGCAGCCATAGAAATGAAACGCCTCAACAGAGAACAATTTTGGGAGCAAGCCAAGAGGGAAGAGGAGGAAAGGATGCAGGAAGCTTTGGAAGAGAGACTTCGCTTTGAGCAGGAGCGCATGGAGCAGGAGCGCAAAGAGCAGGAGGAACGTGAGAAACGTTATCAGGATAGAGAGCAGCAGATATAAGAGCACAGGAAGAAGCTTCTAGATGAAGAGGCTGAAGAGGCGAAAAAAAGGTTACAGAACAACTCAATATTTAACTGTTTGTTTATACCCTGCCAGATGGAACAGAAAGATGACGACGGGGTGGCAGACCAAAAAAGAATAGAAAGTGAAGTGGAGGAGGCTGCAGCCATTATTGCTCAGCGCACAGAGAACCCACGAGAATTCTTCAGACAAGTAGAAAGAGCCACTACAGATTCCGTCTCTACACTCCTGACACCTCGGACAGCCGTAAGAAGTTCCTCTGAAGCTGGCCCTCCTCGATCTTCAGAAACAGAACGCCGTAGTAGCCTGGGTGAAGAATGGAACAAGACCCTGAGTTTAGAGCCAGTCGTACAGGATGGTGCTTGGACACCCCAGGGACTTACAGAAGATGTTTTTATGGAAAACAAAGAGGATGATGTGGGGTTCCCAGCAGCCCCTCAGCTAACTGGAAATGAGGAGGAAGCAGTTATGGAATTAGGAGAGGGGGACACAAGCAGACGGCACAAGGGGCCACACTGAGCATGCATGATGACCACACCCTATCCAAAGGAGATGGGAGGCTAAGCTGACCAGATAGACAAGTCAGTATAATGGCAAGAGAGGGTCCAGGGGTAACCTAAGAGGTTTATTTTACACTGAACCCCAGTGAAGGATCCCACAATGTTGATAAGTATGAAACAAACCTATATGAAACAGCTTTGTTAATATGATTTATGCTCTTTACATTTATATTCAAAGTTTTATTATTGAATCAATTCTGGTTTGCCCTTTATAGTCACAAATATTTTTGTTTGGTAATTCCTGTTAACCTGGTCTTATCTGTCGACAATAAAACTGGGTCAATCAGGAATCTGGTAATATAATTTTCTTATGGTTTGCCAGGATTATTAGTTTACCTGATTCTTGCAAGCTATGCTGAGAATTTAAATAACAAAAGTTTCTGTTTCTCTATTATACATGCAAGCTACTGCAAATAAAATAATTTAGTGATTGTTTTCATTAGTTTTAACCTGATAATCATTAAATCATTGTAATGATGTATGCTTGTTGATTTGCTTTATTCAAATATTGCTTATTATTTCCAATAATTCTTTTAATAAACTAAGTTTGTTTATTGATCTGGTCTCAGTTTAATTAATAGACAAATCAGAACTAAAAGGATTCAGGTTTTATATATATTATCCTTTCCAAATGATATAATTCAGAGTGTTATTAAATTGCACACATTGCCCCTGCAAAGTTTGTAACCGCTATTATATAAATATTGAGTTACATTATCAGAATGATATAGAGGTTCCATAATATGTATTGTGTCTAAACACATAATACACTTTGCAAGTACACTACTGATATAATAAAAATAATAATAATAATAATAATAAGGGTAATATTCACAACATTATATTTCCAAGATGTTATGAATATTACCTTTATGTATAGAAGTATATTATTTGGTAGGAGTAATACATGCAACTTTTAATGACACACTTTCTTATAACTCGTTAAAGATAATAAACACAAAACCTGAATCCTTTTGGTTTCTATGAGTCTATTAATTATGCCGACACCAGATGAATAAACTTTATACTTTAATTTAACTTTATTAAAAGATCTCGATTGAGAAAATAATTAGCATTTAATAGTAACTTAAGCAATCAAAATATAACAGAAAAATAAACTACAGTCCTATAATAATCAATTAAAGCGATAACATAACTCCAACTAGCAAGAAAAACAGAATAATGCAGAGATTAAACTATAAAGATAATTAAATCATATTTTCAAAATAACACAAAAATTGGCATGATGATAGGAACTAAATATTTGGTTATAAACCCTCTAAGGTAATTGCAGAGAATCAGGTAAATGAATAATTATGACAAACCGTCAGATAATAATTTAGCACACTTCCTGATTCACCCAGTGTTATTGTCGACAAATAAGACCAGGTGGTAGGAATTATCAAAAGAAAACACAAAGCTATAAAACAATTAATTAATTTACCTGATTAAATAGACTGATATTTTACATAAATGTAAGGTGTAAATCTTGATATTAACATTTAAGGTGACTTAATTTCATACATCACCCAAAGTAAATAAATTCCCCCTTTGAAACCAGGAATCAAGCTGTCAGGTTGTAGGTCTGTCTGAGTAGGCTAAACCAGCCTCAGTAGTTATAATCCAATAATCTCGGACCTCTGTAGTTGATTAACAAATTACCAACTCCATATATGATGTGACCAGATCCAAAATACAGGAAAACTGAGCGAGCTGGTCAGAAAAATCTCAGAGTTCATGTTACCACAATTTGACCAGGTCCAAAAAGATATCAACATTATCACAGGAAGTTAACAATTCTCCAAAAGATTGATAGAAGCAGAAAACAGAATTTAAGATTTGGAGAACACTAAGACTAGGCAAGATTTAATAATCCAAAAACAGGCTAAGCAACTAATATGCATCCAGAGTAAACTGGAAGATTTAGAAGATTGTTTAAGGTGAAACAATACAAGAATTATTGGTGTACCAGAATCAATAGAATTCCAGGATTTAGTGAAGTTTACCTCAATTCAGCTACCCTAACCTTTGGGGTTACAAGTCCAACAACAGGGTATACTAGTTGAGAGGGCCTACAGAATAGCCAATATTAGGAAACACTCTGATGGTAATATTAAAAATTGACCGATTATCATCAAATATCTTAATTACCAGGACAAAATAAATATGAGACAATATAAACAAAAAATAATAAAAAAAAAATACAAACTTTTTAAGATTTTTCTGCCCAAACTACACAAAAAAGAAGAGAAATTGCCCCAATATGTACAGATTTATTCAACAGCGGACAGAAGGCCGCAATAATTTACCCAGCCAAAACTAAGATTTTTAATGAGCAGGGAAGAGTACTCTTAAACAATCATGACGAAGTTAAAGAATACTTGAAAAATATACAAACTGAACACAGTCATAGGCAGAGCTAGCCTAATATACAGTAGACATACCAAAACCTGTGAGACCATGCTGGAGCCACCAGCAGCACTAACGATTGCTCCATGATGATCTTGGAGATCACTCTTGAAAGAAGAACTAGAGGCGGGAAAATATAAGCAGGTTGATAACACCACGGAAGTGTCAATCCATCCACTGCTTCCGCCTGAGGATCCCTGGACCTGGACAGGTACCTGGGAAGTTTTCTGTTTAGATGAGATGCCATCAGATCTATTTCTGGAAGCCCCCACATCTGAAGAATTCGAGACAACACATCTGGGTGGAGTGACCATTCCTCCCGCTTCCCAATTGTCTATACCTGGGATATGAACCGCAGAAATTAGACAGGAGCTGGATTCCGCCCAAACAGGTATCCTAGATACTTCTTTCATAGCTTGAGGACTGAGAGTCCCACCTTGATGATTTACATATGCCACAGTTGTTATATTGTCTATCTGAAAACAAATGAACGGTTTTCTCTTCAACAGAGGCAAAAACTGAAGGGCCCTGAGAATTGCACAGTGTTCCAAAATATTGATTGGTAATCTCGCCTCTTGAGATTGCCAAACCCATTGTGCTGTCAGAGATCCCCAAACAGCTCCCCAACCTGAAAGACTCACATCTTTTGTGATCACAGTCCAGGTTGGACGAACGAAAGAGACCCCTAGAATAATACGATGGTGATCTAACCACCAAGTCAGAGAAAGTCGAACATTGGGATTTAAGGATATTAATTGTGATATCCTTGTATAATCCCTGCACCATTGGTTCAGCATACAAAGCTGGAGAGGTCTCATATGAAAACGAGCAAAGGGGATCGCGTCCGATGCTGCAGTCACGAGACCTAAAACTTCCATGCACATAGCTACTGAAGGGAATGATTGAGACTGAAGGTCCCGACAGGCTGCAACCAATTTCAAACGTATCTTGTCTGTTAGAGACAAAGTCATGGACACTGAATGTATCTGGAAACCTAAAAATGTTGCCTTTGTCTGAGGAATCAAAGAACTTTTTGGAAAATTGATCCTCCAACAATGTCTTCGAAGAAACAATACTAGTTTATTTTTGTGAGATTCTGCAGAACGTAAAGACTGAGCGAGTACCAAGATATCGCCCAAATAAGGAAACACCGCAATAGCCTGCTCTCTGATTACAGAGAGTAGAGCACCGAGAACCTTTGAAAAGATTATTGGAGTTGTCGCTAGGCCAAAAGGAAGAGCAACAAATTGGTAATGCTTGTCTAGAAAGGAGAATCTCAGAAACTGATAGTGATCCGGATTAATCGGAATATGAAGATATGCATCCTGTAAGTCTATTGTGGACATATAATGCCCTTGCTGAACAAAAGGCAGAATAGTCCTTATAGTCACCATCTTGAAAGTTGGTACTCTTACATATCGATTCAAAATCTTTACATCCAAAACTGGTCTGAATTAATTTTCTTTCTTTGGGACAATGAATAAATTTCAATAAAACCCCAGACCCTGTTCCTGAAACGGAACTGGCATGATTACCCCTGATAACTCCAGGTCTGAAACACACTTCAGGAAAGTCTGAGCCTTTACTGGGTTTGCTGGAATGCATGAGAAAAAAATCTTCTCACAGGCGGTCTTACTCTGAATCCTATTCTGTACCCCCTGAGAGACAATACTCTGAATCCAATGATTCTGGACCGAATTGATCCAAACATCTCTGAAAAATTTTAATCTGCCCCCTACCAGCTGAGCTGGAATGAGGGCCGCACCTTCATGCAGACTTGGGGGCTGGCTTTGATCTCTTAAATGGCTTGGATTTATTCCAATTTGTGGAAGGCTTCCAATTGGAAACAAATTCCTTTGGGGAAGGATTAGATTTCTGTTCCTTATTATGTCGAAAGGAATGAAAACGGTTAGAAGCTTTAGATTTACCCTTAGGTTTTTTATCCTGAGGCAAAAAAACTCCCTTTCCCCCAGTGACAGTTGAAATTATTGAATCCAACTGAGAACCAAATAAATAATGTATTACCTTGGAAAAAAAGAGATAGCAATCTTGACTTAGAAGTCATATCAGCATTCCAAGATTTGAGCCACAAAGCTCTTCTAGCTAAAATAGCTAAAGACATATATCTAACATCAATTTTGAGGATATCAAAAATGGCATCACAAATGAAATTATTAGCATGTTGAATCAACTTAACAATGCTAGACAAATCATGATCCGATACTTGTTGCGCTAAAGTTTCCAACCAAAAAGTTGAAGCAGCTGCAACATCAGCCAAAGAAATTGCAGGCCTAAGAAGATGACCTGAATATAAATCAGCCTTCCTTAGATAAGATTCAAGCTTCCTATCTAAAGGATCTTTCAAAGAAGTACTATCTTCCGTAGGAATAGTAGTAAATTTAGCAAGAGTAGAGATAGCCCCATCAACTTTGGGGATCTTTTCCCAAAACTCCAATCTAACTGCTGGCAAAGGATACAATTTTTTAAACCTTGAAGAAGGAATAAAAGTAGTACCAGGCCTATTCCATTCTTGAGAACTCATATCAGAAATAGCATCAGGAACTGGAAAAATCTCTGGAATAACCATAGGAGGTTTATAAACAGAATTTAAACGTTTGCTAGTTTTAATATCAAGAGGACTAGTTTCCTCCATATCCAATGTAATCAACGAATATACTCCATTTTAAATAAATAAGAGGATTTGTGAGTGTCAATATCTGAGGCAGGATCTTCTGAATCAGATAGATCCTCATCAGAGAAGGATAAATCAGTATGTTGCCGGTCATTTGAAATTTCATCAACTCTATGAGAAGTTTTAAAAGACCTTTTACGTTTATTTGAAGGCAGAATAGCAGACAAAGCCTTCTGAATAGAATCAAAAATAAATTCTTTTAAATTTACAGGTATATATTGTGCATTAGATGTTGAAGGAACAGTGACAGGTAATGAACTACTACTGATAGGTACATTTTCTGCATGTAAAAGTTTATCATGACAACTATTACAAACCACAGCTGGAGGTATAATTTCCACAAGTTTACAACAAATGCACTTAGCTTTGGTAGAACTATTATCAGGCAGCAGGGATCCAACAGTGAATTCTGAGACAGGATCAGATTAAGACATCTTGCAAATGTAAGAGAAAAAAACAACATATAAAGCAAAATTATCAATTTCCTTATATGGCAGTTTCAGGAATGGGAAAAAAAGCCCTCTGACATAGAAAAAGGCAAGAGGCAAATAGGAATGGGGTCTTAAATAATGAAAATATTTGGCGCCAAGTATGACGCACAACAAACAAAAAAAACTTTTTTTTGGGCACCAAAAGCGTCCGGAAACAATACACTTGCGTCATAGATGATGCAACCTTGTGAAGGACCCGGTGCCAACCAAGACGCCAGAAATGACAAATCTGCGTCAACGAATGTAACTTCATGCCAAAAAATCTCGCACCAAAAATGACGCAATAAACTTTGGCATTTTGCGCCCTCGCGAGCCTAATTCTGCCCGCAAATTTAAAGGACAGTCAATTTGAAAAAAAAGGCTATACCCCAGGAAAGAAATTTTCATAAAAAAAGCATTTCCCAGATATGAAACTGACAGTCTGCAAAAGGAAATATACTGAAAACATGAATCATGGCAAATATAAGTACAATACATATATTTAGAACTTTATATAAATACATAAAGTGCCAAACCATAGCTGAGAGTGTCTTGAGTAATGAAAACATACTTACCAAAAGACACCCATCCACATATAGCAGATAGCCAAACCAGTACTGAAACGGTTATCAGTAGAGGTAATGGAATATGAGAGTATATCGTCGATCTGAAAAGGGAGGTAGGAGATGAATCTCTACGACCGATAACAGAGAACCTATGAAATAGATCCCCGTGAGGAAAACCATTGCATTCAATAGGGGATACTCCCTTCACATCCATCTTACATTCACTGTACTCAGAGGAATAGGGCTTCAAAATGCTGAGAAGCGCATATCAACGTAGAAATCTTAGCACAAACTTACTTCACCACCTCCATAGGAGGCAAAGTTTGTAAAACTGAATTGTGGGTGTGGTGAGGGGTGTATTTATAGGCATTTTGAGGTTTGGGAAACTTTGCCCCTCATGGTAGGATTGTATATCCCATACGTCACTAGCTCATGGACTCTTGCCAATTACATGAAAAAACATAATTTATGCTTACCTGATAAATTTATTTCTCTTGTAGTGTGTTCAGTCCACGGGTCATCCATTACTTATGGGATATATTCTCCTTCCCAACAGGAAGTTGCAAGAGGATCACCCAAGCAGAGCTGCTATATAGCTCCACCCCTCACATGTCATATCCAGTCATTCGACAGAAACAAGACGAGAAAGGAGAAACTATAGGGTGCAGTGGTGACTGGAGTTTTAATTAAAATTTAGAACTGCCTCAAAAAAAGACAGGGCGGGCCGTGGACTGAACACACTACAAGAGAAATAAATTTATCAGGTAAGCATAAATTATGTTTTCTCTTGTTAAGTGTGTTCAGTCCACGGGTCATCCATTACTTATGGGATACCAATACCAAAGCTAAAGTACACGGATGATGGGAGGGACAAGGCAGGAACATTAAACAGAAGGAACCACTGCCTGTAGAACCTTTCTCCCAAAACCAGCCTCCGAAGAAGCAAAAGTGTCAAATTTGTAAAATTTTGAAAAGGTATGAAGTGAAGACCAAGTTGCAGCCTTGCAAATCTGTTCAACAGAGGCCTCATTCTTAAAGGCCCAGGTGGAAGCCACAGCTCTAGTGGAATGAGCTGTAATTCTTTCAGGGGGCTGCTGTCCAGCAGTCTCATAGGCTAAACGTATTATGCTACGAAGCCAAAAAGAGAGAGAGGCGGCCGAAGCCTTTTGACCTCTCCTCTGTCCAGAATAAAGGCCAAACAGAGAAGAAGTTTGCCGAAAATCTTTAGTTGCCTGTAAGTAGAACTTCAGGGCACAGACTAAGTCCAGATTATGCAAAAGACGTTCCTTCTTTGAAGAAGGGTTAGGACATAATGATGGAACAACAATCTCCTGATTGATATTCCTATTAGAAACAACCTTAGGTAAAAATCCAGGTTTAGTACGCAAAACTACCTTGTCTGAATGAAAAATCAGATAAGGAGAATCGCAATGTAAGGCAGATAACTCAGAGACTCTTCGAGCCGAGGAAATAGCCATCAAAAACAGAACTTTCCAAGATAAAAGCTTAATATCAATGGAATGAAGGGGTTCAAACGGAACACCCTGAAGAACTTTAAGAACCAAGTTTAAGCTCCACGGAGGAGCAACAGTTTTAAACACAGGCTTAATCCTAGCCATAGCCTGACAAAAAGCCTGAACGTCCGGATTCTCTGCCAGACGTTTGTGTAAAAGAATAGACAGAGCAGAAATCTGTCCCTTTAACGAACTAGCGGATAAACCCTTTTCTAAACCCTCTTGTAGAAAAGACAATATCCTAGGAATCCTAACCTTACTCCATGAGTAACTCTTGGATTCACACCAATGTAAATATTTACGCCATATCTTATGGTAAATTTTTCTGGTAACCGGTTTCCGAGCCTGTATCAATGTATCAATAACAGACTCCGAGAAACCACGCTTTGAGAGAATCAAGCGTTCAATCTCCATGCAGTCAGCCTCAGAGAAATTAGGCTTGGATGGTTGAAAGGACCCTGAAGTAGAAGGTCCTGCCTCAGAGGCAGAGACCATGGTGGACAGGACGACATGTCCACTAGGTCTGCATACCAGGTCCTGCGTGGCCACGCAGGCGCTATCAGAATCACCGATGCTCTCTCCTGTTTGATCCTGGCAATCAGACGAGGCAGCAACGGAAACGGTGGGAACACATAAGCCATGTTGAAAATCCAAGGGGCTGCTAGTGCATCTACCAGCACCGCTCCCGGGTCCCTGGACCTGGATCCGTAACAAGGAAGCTTGGCGTTCTGGCGAGAAGCCATGAGATCCAGTTCCGGTTCGCCCCAACGAAGAATCAGTTGAGCAAATACCTCCGGGTGAAGTTCCCACTCCCCCGGGTGAAAGGTCTGGCGGCTTAGAAAGTCCGCCTCCCAGTTCTCCACGCCTGGGATGTAGATCGCTGACAGATGGCAAGAGTGAGACTCTGCCCAGCGAATTATCTTTGAGACTTCTAACATCGCTAGGGAACTCCTGGTACCCCCTTGATGATTGATGTAAGCCACAGTCGTGATGTTGTCCGACTGAAATCTGATGAACCTCAGTGTTGCTAACTGAGGCCAAGCTAGAAGAGCATTGAATATCGCTCTTAATTCCAGAATGTTTATTGGAAGGAGTTTCTCCTCCTGAGTCCATGATCCCTGAGCCTTCAGGGAATTCCAGACTGCGCCCCAGCCTAGCAGGCTGGCATCTGTTGTTACAATCGTCCAATCTGGTCTGCGAAAAATCATTCCCTTGGACAGATGAATCCGAAACAACCACCAGAGAAGAGAATCTCTGGTCTCCTGGTCCAGATTTAGTAAAGGGGACAGATCTGAGTAATCCCCATTCCACTGACTCAGCATGCATAATTGCAGCGGTCTGAGATGCAGCCGCGCAAATGGCACTATGTCCATTGCCGCGACCATTAAGCCGATTACTTCCATGCACTGAGCTACTGATGGGCTTGGAATGGAATGAAGGACACGGCAAGCATTTAGGATTTTTGATAACCTGGACTCCGTCAGGTAAATCTTCATCTCTACAGAATCTATAAGAGTCCCTAGAAAGGGAACCCTTGTGAGTGGTAACTCTTTTCCATGTTCACTTTCCACCCATGCAACCTCAGAAATGCTAGAACTATCTCTGTATGAGACTTTGCATTTTGAAAACTTGACGCTTGTATCAGAATGTCGTCTAGGTACGGAGCCACCGCTATGCCTCGCGGTCTTAGTACCGCCAGAAGCGAGCCCAGAACCTTTGTAAAAATTCTCGGGGCCGTAGCTAACCCGAAGGGAAGAGCTACAAACTGGTAATGCCTGTCTAGAAAGGCAAACCGTAGGTACCGATAATGATCTTTGTGAATTGGTATGTGAAGGTAGGCATCCTTTAAGTCCACTGTGGTCATATACTGACCCTCTTGGATCATGGGTAGGATGGTTCGAATAGTCTCCATTTTGAATGATGGAACTCTTAGGAATTTGTTTAAGATCTTTAGGTCCAAGATTGGTCTGAAGGTTCCCTCTTTCTTGGGAACCACAAACAGATTTGAGTAAAATCCTTGCCCTTGTTCCGTCCGTGGAACTGGGTGGATCACCCCCATTACTAGGAGGTCTTGTACACAGTGAAGAAAAGCCTCTTTCGTTATTTGGTTTGCTGATAACCTTGAAAGATGAAATCTCCCTTGTGGAGGAGAAGCTTTGAAGTCCAGAAGGTATCCCTGAGATATAATCTCCAACGCCCAGGGATCCTGGACATCTCTTGCCCAAGCCTGGGCGAAGAGAGAAAGTCTGCCCCCCACTAGATCCGTTTCCGGATAGGGGGCCCTCTCTTCATGCTGTCTTAGGGGCAGAAGTAGGCTTTCTGGCCTGCTTGCCCTTGTTCCAGGACTGGTTGCTTTTCCAACCCTGTCTGTAACGAGCAGCAGTTCCTTCCTGTTTTGGAGCGGAGGAAGTTGATGCTGCTCCTGCCTTGAAATTACGAAAGGCACGAAAACTAGACTGTTTGGCCTTTGATTTGGCCCTGTCCTGAGGAAGGGTGTGACCCTTACCTCCAGTAATGTCAGCAATAATCTCCTTCAAGCCGGGCCCGAATAAGGTTTGCCCTTTGAAAGGAATATTAAGCAATTTAGATTTAGAGGTTACATCTGCTGACCAGGATTTAAGCCATAGCGCTCTGCGCACCTGAATGGCGAATCCGGAGTTCTTAGCCGTTAGTTTGGTTAAATGCACAACGGCATCCGAAACAAATGCATTAGCTAGCTTAAGGGCTTTAAGCTTGTTCAAAGTCTCATCCAATGGTGCTGTGCGAATAGCCTCTTCCAGAGACTCAAACCAGAAAGCCGCTGCAGCAGTGACGGGCGCAATGCATGCAAGGGGCTGTAATATAAAACCTTGTTGAACAAACATTTTCTTAAGGTAACCTAATTTTTTATCCATTGGATCAGAGAAAGCACAACTATCCTCCACCGGAATAGTGGTACGCTTGGCTAAAGTAGAAACTGCTCCCTCCACCTTAGGGACCGTCTGCCATAAGTCTCGTGTGGTGGCGTCTATTGGGAACATTTTTCTAAATATCGGAGGAGGGGAAAAAGGCACACCGGGTTTATCCCACTCCTTGTTAATAATCTCTGTAAGCCTTTTAGGTATAGGAAAAACGTCAGTACACACCGGTACTGCATAGTATTTATCCAGCCTACATAATTTCTCTGGGATTGCAACCGTGTCACAATCATTCAGAGCTGCTAATACCTCCCCTAGTAATACACGGAGGTTCTCAAGCTTAAATTTAAAATTTGAAATGTCTGAATCCGGTCTCCCTGGATCAGATCCGTCACCCACAGAATGAAGCTCTCCGTCCTCATGTTCTGCAAATTGTGACGCAGTGTCAGACATGGCCCTCATTTCATCAGCGCGCTCTGTCCTTAACCCAGAGCTATCGCGCTTGCCTCTTAACTCAGGCAAATTAGATAATACTTCTTTCATAACATTAGCCATATCTTAAAGTGATTTGTAAGTGCCTTGATGTGCTTGGCGCCACAATCTCACGCACCTCCTGAGCGGGAGGCAAAGGTACTGACACGTGAGGAGAGTTAGGCGGCATAACTTCCCCCTTGTTGTCTGGTGATAATTTCTTTACCGGTAAAGACAGACTTTTATTTAAAGTAACATCAATACAATTGGTACACATATTTCTATTGGGCTCCACATTGGCCTTTAAACATAATGAGCAAGCAGATTCATCTGTGTCAGACATGTTTAAACAGACTAGCAATGAAGCTATCAAGCTTGGAAATTTCTTTCAATAAGTTTACAAGCAATATAAAAAACGCTGCAGCGCTTTTAAAAACACAAAAAAACTGTCACAGTTGAAATAACAATGAACTAATACGGTTATAGCAACCAATTTTAGACAGTAAATGTATGAAATTAGCAGAGGATTGCACCCATTAGCAAAAGGATGATTAACCCCTCAATACCCAAAACGGATAATCAATTTAAGATTTAACGATTTTCTCACAGTCAAACACACTGTCACAGGTCTGCTGTGACTGATTACCTCCCTCAAAAATGAATTTTGAAGACCCCTGAGCTCTCTGGAGACGTCCTGGATCAAAGAGGAAGAAGCAGGAAGACTGTGCTAGAATTTTAACTGCGCAACAAGGCGCTAAAAAAGGTCCCTCCCACTCATATCACAACAGTGGGAGACCTGATATAACGGTGTCTATGCAATACGTTAGCCATGTGGAAAAAAATCATGCCCAAAAAGATTTATCACCAAAGTACCTCACAAAACGAACAACATGCCAGTAAACGTTTTAAAAAACAACTTTCCAGTGTTATGCAAAGCTATCACTAAGTCTGCTACCAGTCGCTTCTACTGCAGTTAAGGCTCATACATTTATTTCAGTACTAACAGTATTTAAAGTTAAATTCTAGTCCCTAGAAAATAACTCAACTGCGCATACATTTATCAGCCTGATACCAGTCGCTACTACTGCATTAAAGGCTGTACTTATGTCATATGGGTAACAGCAGAAAATACTTTACTGCACATACCTCATTTGCGGGGGACCCCGCATGCTATTCCCTTCTCTGAAAGTACCCCACTCCTCAGAATGTACGAGAACAGCCAGTGGATCTAAGTTACGTCTGCTAAGATCATAGAAAAAACGCAGGCAGATTCTTCTTCTAAATACTGCCTGAGAGAACAAACAGCACACTCCGGTGCTATTTTAAAATAATAAACTTTTGATTGAAGAATGTTACTCCTGTCTCCTCTCACAACCTCCTTTGTTGAGACTTGCAAGAGAATGACTGGGTATGACATGTGAGGGGTGGAGCTATATAGCAGCTCTGCTTGGGTGATCCTCTTGCAACTTCCTGTTGGGAAGGAGAATATATCCCATAAGTAATGGATGACCCGTGGACTGAACACACTTAACAAGAGAAATAAGGCTGTTATGTTCCGTAAAAACCGTGAGCCTAGGTATTGCTACACATTTGCAGATAAAACCATATAACAAACATGATTAAAGTTCCCCCTGTTCAATAACCCCCCTCAGGAGATATTAACCCATGATTCCTTATTAAGATAAAAGGAGTCCCACTGGGACCCTACCTTGTTTCGTTAACATAACATTCACATATCGAAATAAAAGCTATCTTACCAAAATCTACGCCGTGGAACAGGAACACAGCCTCTCAAGTGTGACCGATAGTAGCCTCGCTTCTGACATGGACTTGAGTGAATAAAGGTAGGCAGCGAAACTCGTCAACGTTGATTACCAAGGAGCTGTTAATATGAGTCGGGATGGGTTAGCAGGAAAACTCTCCCTGCATCTCCGGACTCTAACTTTCATTCATGCTCTCACCGAGAGGCTGATAGGATTACTTGAAACTCCAGTCCCATTGCGAAGAGTACTACCCTCCATAAGAGACTCTCTCCAACTTCTGACACTTCTCTGCCAAGGCAAAGAATGACTGGGAGATGAGGGAAGTGGGGGAGGTGTTGGAGTCTTTGGCTGGGGTGTCTTTGCCTCCTCCTGGTGACCGGGTTCTGTATTTCCCAAAACTAATGAATGCAGCTGTAGACTCTGACCGTTCCTCAATATGGACTGAAAACCCCTCTCTCTGAAGAATCAAATGCACATCTTCATTCTTCAACCGGAGGCCAAGTAAAGATTAAATTATGGTGAGGTGGGAGTGGTTTTATAGAGCTCTTGGGATTTGGGAATCTGTCTTCTACATGTGGTAGAGAAAAGTAATTCCCAAGAGTAATGGATCATGGACTCATCACCTGTATGAAAGAAATAGGGACTTTCAATAAACAATTTCAGAATCTGAACAAATCAGACGTGTCTTCTTTAAAACTGTTTTGATACAGAACAGAGCAAACCACTTATCAAAAAGTTATTTATGTACTGCTTAAAAGGCCCTCTTTCCTATGTACCACAAGGGGCCTAAAAAGAATCCTTGTGAAGAAGGCCTGGCAAAGTAATCCTGGTAAACATAGCATACATATTAAATCAATTGATTTCTAAATTAATGTTAAATAAAAAATCCTCTCCAAATGGATAAAAAAAGAAAAAATCCAAACATTAATACTTACACTCTATAGCCTGTCCTTCCCTAAAAGTGTCTTGTGCAGAGGTATAGTTCTGTAAATGAAATTCAGCTTCCCTGCAAGCAAAAAAAAAAAAAGCACACAATATTAATTAGCAAATGGATCTGCTCTATTTATAATAGAAACCTAGAATTAGACCTGTTCATTTGGCATTTGTATATATAAACTAATACAAATATGGCAGCTTGTAGCTGCATTCTGCACTTTTTGGAGCCAGATTTATTTGTAAAACAGTGCAACTCCAGATCTTTGTGTGTTAAACTTTTAAACAAATCTAGAATGCGAAAAGTAAAATACCGCTACCCATGGCCATATGCACAGGTCTACCTAACAGTCACATGGACTAATATTGGGAAAGCTAATAACTTTGTTTTTCACTTGCCAGAATGGGATTTAAGTGCTTTATTTTAATCTTAGAAGTTAATTTTATATCCTCCTGCTCAATTTAGATTCTGTGCTCTTTCCAATAGATAAGTACTTTATTAAAGTATAGTCTAATCAAAGCAGTTTAATGTACCATTAAAGGAACGCTAAAGTGAAGCATAACATTTAATGAATAACTGATTATGTACAATGTACAATTTCAAAATGCCCTTTTTATGCTTACATATTTTCATTAGAAAAGTACCTGCTTTTCAGAAGTCCAGCCATCATTGCAGCATTTTTACCCCAAGCCTATTGCAATACAGCAAATCATAAGTTTTATCTCTATAGATATAATTGAACAAAAGTGAGAGCACTCTCCTGATGATCCCTTGGCTGCTTGATGTAAAGAAGTTCATAGAGAGTGTCATCACACACAGGCAGTAAAACATCAGGATGTCACAGAGTGAAGTAATAATGTGCATGCCTATATGCCTGCTACATACTGTGCTGGGTTCTCCCCAGGGCCTATTTGTCAGCACACCATACTGGCTAAAATGTAAGACAATATTAAGGTAAAAATGTTATTTCAATGTGTGTTACACAGATTATCAATACGTCAAATGATCAAGGTGGATAAAAAAAATTTTAACAAAAATATATATATTTTAATATTATATATATATATATATATATATAATAAATATTTTTTTATTTAAAATATAATTTTATACAATGAAATGCTTTTTGAGGAAAAATCTTTCAATAGATAGCTTCTTATTTAAGATACATTATAATCCATATGTTGTTCATCCTGAAATAAGTATTCATTTTTAATTATGTAGCATGAGGCTGTATATTTATGGTTGTAATGTTCAGTGTTATCCACAGAAAATGTTGCCAGTCGGGCGGCCATGTGGAGGCAGTGAAATATTTTTTATCATTTTCTGCTATGCAAAGAGCAAAATAATATAACATAAATGTAGTTAATGATAATCTGTGCAACAAAAATGTAGCATTTTTAATTTTAGCTCATTTTAACTTAAAGGGATTGCCTACTCCAGAATTTTTATTTTTAAAAACGCTAGATAATCCATTTATAACCCACTCCCTAGTTTTGCATAACCAATACGGTTATATTAATACACTTTTTAAATCTGTGATTACCTTGTATCTAAGCCTCTGCAAACTGCCATCTTAGTTCAGTTCTTTTGACAGACTTGCATTTTAACCAATTATTGCATTGCATTTTAGAAATTAGCATATGAGCCTACTTAGGTTTAGCTTTCAACAAAGAATACCATCAGAACAAAACAGATTTGATGATAAAAGTAAAATGGAAAGTCGTTAAAAACTGCATTCTCTATCTAAATCATGAAAGATTAATTTTGACTAGACTGTCCCTTTAATATTGCTTCCATTTTAGCCAGGTGGTCAGTAAAATCAGCTGGGGATTACCTACTAAAATGGTCCTGAGGAGAACACTGTTTGTTGTTTTTTTGGTATATTAATTCCATGAATCCATTCACAATGTTATGCACTCTTAGAGGTTTCTGTAAGATTGTTTAACATACATAGTAACATAAGTATGTTAGATAGAAAAAAGCATAAATTATGCTTACCTGATCATTTCATTTGCATCTGTGCGAGGAGAGTCCACTGCTTCATTCATTACTTTTGGGAATTAAGAACTTGGCCACCAGGAGGAGGCAAAGACACCACAGCAATTTTAAATACCTCCCCCACTACCCTCATCTCCCAGTCATTCTGCCGAGGGAACAAGGAACAGTAGAAGAAATATCAGGGTATAAATGGTGCCAGAAAAATAAAAATTAAACTTAGGTCCGCCCACCAGAGAAACGGGCGGGAGCAGTGGACTCTCCTCCCACAACAAATAAAGACAAAGTCTGTTTGAATTCCTTTGTAGCCTGAAGGAAAAACTTCAAGGCCCAAACCACGTCCAAATTATGAAGCAACCTTTCCTTTAATGAAGAAGGATCAGGACAAAAGGAAGGAACTACTATTTCCTGATTAATGTTATGATTCAACACGACCTTGGGAAGAAAACCCAATCCAGTGCAAAGAACAGCCTTATCAGCGTGAAAAACCAGGTAAGGAGGCTCACATTGCAAGGCGCTAACTAAGAGACTCTGTGAGCTGATGCAATAGCCAATAGGAATAGGACTTTCCAGGAAAGAAGTTAAATGTCAAGCACATGCATAAGCTCAAACGGAGCCCTCTGCAAAATCTTAAGAACCAAATTGAAGCTCCAAGGAGGAGCAGCATTTCGAAAAACAGGTCTGATCCTAGACAGAGCCTGAACAAAGGACTGAATATCAGGAAGCTCCGCTAGCTTCTTGTGCAACAGTACAAATAAGGCCGAAATCTTAACTGGCAGCAAGACCCTTATCCAGTCCATCCTGGAGAAAAGCCAGAATCCTGGATACCCTAACCTTGTGCCAGGGGTATCCAAATTCCTCACACCAGGACAAGTAGGTCCTCCACACCTTATGACAGATGCCCTGAGTGACCGGCTTCCTGGCCTGAATGAGAGTATCAATTACTCGCTCCAAGAATCCTCTCTTGGCCAAGACTAGGCATTCAATCTCTATGCAGTCAGCCTCAGAGAATCGAGATTTTTGTGTAGAAATGGACCCTGTTCCAGCAGATCTCTATGACAGGGTAACCTCCATGAAGGTGATGATAACATCCCCACCAGATCCGCAAACCACGTCCTCCGCAGCCATGCCAGAGCGATAAGGATAGTCGAAGCTAGCTCCTGCTTGATGCGGGCCACTACACAAGGTAGAAGTTGCAACGGTGGACAAATGTAAAGTAGGTTGAACTCCCAGGGCACCGCTAAGGCATTTATCAGCTCTGCCTGGTGATCCCTGGACCATGACCCGTATCTGGGTAGCTTGAAGTTGAGTCTGGACGCCATGAGGTCTATCTCCGGCGTCCCCCATCTAATACAGATCTCTGCAAACACCTCGGGATAGAGAGAACATTCCCCCAGATGAAACGATTGTCTGCTGAGAAAATTCACTACCCATTTGTCCACACCAATTGTGGTTCTCTGCTCATTCCAGAATCCGAGATACCTCCCTGATGGCTAGGGAGCTTCTCGTTCCCCCCAGATGGTTTATGTAAGCCACGAGGTAATGTCGTCCGACTGGAACCTGACGATTCGTAACGACCCCAGGGGGGGGCCAAGCCCTCAGAGCGTTGAATATCGCCCGGAGTTCCAGAATATTTATCGGTAGACTTGACTCCTCTCAAGTCCACCTCCCCTGTGCCTTTCTGGCATCCCAAACAGCTCCCCATCCTTATAGACTTGCGTCCATGGTCACAATCTCCCAGGATGGTTTCAGGAAGGATGTCCCCTGGGAAAGTTGTCCCGGACGGATCCACCAAGAGAGGGATTCCCTCGTTCGGATGTCCAGAGATATCTGATGGGATATATCTGAGTGATCGCCATTTCAGATGTTCTTGAGGAGATCCGAAGGGCAAGACACTTGGACGCAATCTTGGAAAGTTTCTGATCTGTCAAGAATATCTTCATGGATATGGAATCTATTATCGTACCCAGAAATTCCACTCTGTTGATGGGGACCAGAGAACTCTTTCCTTCGTTTATCTTCCATCCATGGAATCGAAGAATAGGAGCCCTCAAGTGAACCTCCGCGAGACAGCAGGACGGAGCCTGGACCAGGATATTGTCCAGATAAGGAGCCACTGCAATACCTCAGTCGCCAGACAAAATGGTAAGGCCACAAACTGGTAGTGTTGGTCCAGAAATTCGAATCTTAGGAACCTGAAATGGTCCTTGTGAATTGGTATGTGAAGGTAAGCATCCTTCAGGTCTATTGTCATTAATTGTCCCTCTTGGACTAGGGGCAGAATCGATATGATCATCTCCATTTTGAACGATGGGACTGACAGAAAACATAATTTATGTAAGAACTTACCTGATAAATTCATTTCTTTCATATTAACAAGAGTCCATGAGCTAGTGACGTATGGGATATACATTCCTACCAGGAGGGGCAAAGTTTCCCAAACCTTAAAATGCCTATAAATACACCCCTCACCACACCCACAAATCAGTTTAACGAATAGCCAAGAAGTGGGGTGATAAGAAAAAGTGCGAAGCATATAAAATAAGGAATTGGAATAATTGTGCTTTATACAAAAAAATCATAACCACCACAAAAAAGGGTGGGCCTCATGGACTCTTGTTAATATGAAAGAAATGAATTTATCAGGTAAGTTCTTACATAAATTATGTTTTCTTTCATGTAATTAACAAGAGTCCATGAGCTAGTGACGTATGGGATAATGACTACCCAAGATGTGGATCTTTCCACACAAGAGTCACTAGAGAGGGAGGGATAAAATAAAGACAGCCAATTCCTGCTGAAAATAATCCACACCCAAAATAAAGTTTAACAAAAAACATAAGCAGAAGATTCAAACTGAAACCGCTGCCTGAAGAACTTTTCTACCAAAAACTGCTTCAGAAGAAGAAAATACATCAAAATGGTAGAATTTAGTAAAAGTATGCAAAGAAGACCAAGTTGCTGCTTTGCAGATCTGGTCAACCGAAGCTTCATTCCTAAACGCCCAGGAAGTAGATACTGACCTAGTAGAATGAGCTGTAATTCTTTGAGGCGGAGTTTTACCCGACTCAACATAGGCAAGATGAATTAAAGATTTCAACCAAGATGCCAAAGAAATGGCAGAAGCTTTCTGGCCTTTCCTAGAACCAGAAAAGATAACAAATAGACTAGAAGTCTTACGGAAAGATTTTGTAGCTTCAACATAATATTTCAAAGCTCTAACAACAACCAAAGAATGCAATGATTTCTCCTTAGAATTCTTAGGATTAGGACATAATGAAGGAACCACAATTTCTCTACTAATGTTGTTGGAATTCACAACTTTAGGTAAAAATTCAAAAGAAGTTCGCAACACCGCCTTATCCTGATGAAAAATCAGAAAAGGAGACTCACACGAAAGAGCAGATAATTCAGAAACTCTTCTAGCAGAAGAGATGGCCAAAAGGAACAAAACTTTCCAAGAAAGTAATTTAATGTCCAATGAATGCATAGGTTCAAGCGGAGGAGCTTGAAGAGCTCCCAGAACCAAATTCAAACTCCAAGGAGGAGAAATTGACTTAATGACAGGTTTTATACGAACCAAAGCTTGTACAAAACAATGAATATCAGGAAGAATAGCAATCTTTCTGTGAAAAAGAACAGAAAGAGCAGAGATTTGTCCTTTCAAAGAACTTGCGGACAAACCCTTATCCAAACCATCCTGAAGAAATTGTAAAATTCTCGGTATTCTAAAAGAATGCCAAGAAAAATGATGAGAAAGACACCATGAAATATAAGTCTTCCAGACTCTATAATATATCTCTCGAGATACAGATTTACGAGCCTGTAACATAGTATTAATCACGGAGTCAGAGAAACCTCTATGACCAAGAATCAAGCGTTCAATCTCCATACCTTTAAATTTAAGGATTTCAGATCCGGATGGAAAAAAGGACCTTGTGACAGAAGGTCTGGTCTTAACGGAAGAGTCCATGGCTGGCAAGATGCCATCCGGACAAGATCCGCATACCAAAACCTGTGAGGCCATGCCGGAGCTATTAGCAGAACAAACGAGCATTCCCTCAGAATCTTGGAGATTACTCTTGGAAGAAGAACTAGAGGCGGAAAGATATAGGCAGGATGATACTTCCAAGGAAGTGATAATGCATCCACTGCCTCCGCCTGAGGATCCCGGGATCTGGACAGATACCTGGGAAGTTTCTTGTTTAGATGAGAGGCCATCAGATCTATCTCTGGGAGCCCCCACAATTGAACAATCTGAAGAAATACCTCTGGGTGAAGAGACCATTCGCCCGGATGCAACGTTTGGCGACTGAGATAATCCGCTTCCCAATTGTCTACACCTGGGATATGAACCGCAGAGATTAGACAGGAGCTGGATTCCGCCCAAACCAAAATTCGAGATACTTCTTTCATAGCCAGAGGACTGTGAGTCCCTCCTTGATGATTGATGTATGCCACAGTTGTGACATTGTCTGTCTGAAAACAAATGAACGATTCTCTCTTCAGAAGAGGCCAAAACTGAAGAGCTCTGAAAATTGCACGGAGTTCCAAAATATTGATCGGTAATCTCACCTCCTGAGATTCCCAAACTCCTTGTGCCGTCAGAGATCCCCACACAGCTCCCCAACCTGTGAGACTTGCATCTGTTGAAATTACAGTCCAGGTCGGAAGAACAAAAGAAGCCCCCTGAATTAAACGATGGTGATTTGTCCACCACGTTAGAGAGTGTCGAACAATCGGTTTTAAAGATATTAATTGAGATATCTTCGTGTAATCCCTGCACCATTGGTTCAGCATACAGAGCTGAAGAGGTCGCATGTGAAAACGAGCAAAGGGGATCGCGTCCGATGCAGCAGTCATAAGACCTAGAATTTCCATGCATAAGGCTACCGAAGGGAATGATTGTGACTGAAGGTTTCGACAAGCTGTAATCAATTTTAGACGTCTCTTGTCTGTTAAAGACAGAGTCATGGACACTGAATCTATCTGGAAACCCAGAAAGGTTACCCTTGTTTGAGGAATCAAAGAACTTTTTGGTAAATTGATCCTCCAACCATGATCTTGAAGAAACAACACAAGTCGATTCGTATGAGACTCTGCTAAATGTAAAGACGGAGCAAGTACCAAGATATCGTCCAAATAAGGAAATACCACAATACCCTGTTCTCTGATTACAGACAGAAGGGCACCGAGAATCTTTGTGAAAATTCTTGGAGCTGTAGCAAGGCCAAACGGTAGAGCCACAAATTGGTAATGCTTGTCTAGAAAAGAGAATCTCAGGAACTGATAATGATCTGGATGAATCGGAATATGCAGATATGCATCCTGTAAATCTATTGTGGACATATAATTCCCTTGCTGAACAAAAGGCAATATAGTCCTTACAGTTACCATCTTGAACGTTGGTATCCTTACATAACGATTCAATAATTTTAGATCCAGAACTGGTCTGAAGGAATTCTCCTTCTTTGGTACAATGAAGAGATTTGAATAAAACCCCATCCCCTGTTCCGGAACTGGAACTGGCATAATTACTCCAGCCAACTCTAGATCTGAAACACAATTCAGAAATGCTTGAGCTTTCACTGGATTTACTGGGACATGGGAAAGAAAAAATCTCTTTGCAGGAGGTCTCAACTTGAAACCAATTCTGTACCCTTCTGAAACAATGTTCTGAATCCAAAGATTGTGAACAGATTTGATCCAAATTTCTTTGAAAAAACGTAACCTGCCCCCTACCAGCTGAACTGGAATGAGGGCCGTACCTTCATGTGAACTTAGAAGCAGGCTTTGCCTTTCTAGCAGGCTTGGATTTATTCCAGACTGGAGATGGTTTCCAAACTGAAACTGCTCCTGAGGACGAAGGATCAGGCTTTTGTTCTTTGTTGAAACGAAAGGAACGAAAACGATTGTTAGCCCTGTTTTTACCTTTAGATTTTTTATCCTGTGGTAAAAAAGTTCCTTTCCCACCAGTAACAGTTGAAATAATAGAATCCAACTGAGAACCAAATAATTTGTTTCCCTGGAAAGAAATGGAAAGTAGAGTTGATTTAGAAGCCATATCAGCATTCCAAGTCTTAAGCCATAAAGCTCTTCTGGCTAAGATAGCCAGAGACATAAATCTAACATCAACTCTAATAATATCAAAAATGGCATCACAGATGAAATTATTAGCATGCTGGAGAAGAATAATAATATCATGAGAATCACGATTTGTTACTTGTTGCGCTAGAGTTTCCAACCAAAAAGTTGAAGCTGCAGCAACATCAGCCAATGATATAGCAGGTCTAAGAAGATTACCTGAACATAGATAAGCTTTTCTTAGAAAAGATTCAATTTTTCTATCTAAAGGATCCTTAAACGAGGTACCATCTGACGTAGGAATGGTAGTACGTTTAGCAAGGGTAGAAATAGCCCCATCAACTTTAGGGATTTTGTCCCAAAATTCTAACCTGTCAGGCGGAACAGGATATAATTGCTTAAAACGTTTAGAAGGAGTAAATGAATTACCCAATTTATCCCATTCCTTAGCAATTACTGCAGAAATAGCATTAGGAACAGGAAAGACTTCTGGAATAACCGCAGGAGCTTTAAAAACCTTATCCAAACGTATAGAATTAGTATCAAGAGGACTAGAATCCTCTATTTCTAAAGCAATTAGTACTTCTTTAAGTAAAGAGCGAATAAATTCCATCTTAAATAAATATGAAGATTTATCAGCATCAATCTCTGAGACAGAATCCTCTGAACTAGAAGAGTCCAAAGAATCAGAATGATGGTGTTCATTTAAAAATTCATCTGTAGAGAGAGAAGATTTAAAAGACTTTTTACGTTTACTAGAAGGAGAAATAACAGACAAAGCCTTCTTTATGGATTCAGAAACAAAATCTCTTATGTTATCAGGAACATTCTGCACCTTAGATGTTGAGGGAACTGCAACAGGCAATGGTACATCACTAAAGGAAATATTATCTGCTTTAACAAGTTTGTCATGACAATTAATACAAACAACAGCTGGAGAAATAGCTACCAAAAGTTTACAGCAGATACACTTAGCTTTGGTAGATCCAGCAGGCAGTGGTTTTCCTGTAGTATCTTCTGGCTCAGATGCAACGTGAGACATCTTGCAATATGTAAGAGAAAAAACAACATATAAAGCAAAATAAATCAAATTCCTTATAAGACAGTTTCAGGAATGGGAAAAAAATGCCAAACATCAAGCTTCTAGCAACCAGAAGCAAATGAAAATGAGACTGAAATAATGTGGAGACAAAAGCGACGCCCATATTTTTTGGCGCCAAATAAGACGCCCACATTATTTGGCGCCTAAATGCTTTTGGCGCCAAAAATGACGCCACATCCGGAACGCCGACATTTTTGGCGCAAAATAACGTCAAAAAAATGACGCAACTTCCGGCGACACGTATGACGCCGGAAACGGAAATGAATTTTTGCGCCAAAAAAATCCGCGCCAAAAATGACGCAATAAAATGAAGCATTTTCAGCCCCCGCGAGCCTAACAGCCCACAGGGAAAAAAGTCAAATTTTTGAGGTAAGACAAAATATGATAATTTAAAGCATAATCCCAAATATGAAACTGACTGTCTGGAAATAAGGAAAGTTGAACATTCTGAGTCAAGGCAAATAAATGTTTGAATACATATATTTAGAACTTTATAAATAAAGTGCCCAACCATAGCTTAGAGTGTCACAGAAAATAAGACTTACTTACCCCAGGACACTCATCTACATGTTTGTAGAAAGCCAAACCAGTACTGAAACGAGAATCAGTAGAGGAAATGGTAAATATAAGAGTATATCGTCGATCTGAAAAGGGAGGTAAGAGATGAATCTCTACGACCGATAACAGAGAACCTTATGAAATAGACCCCGTAGAAGGAGATCACTGCATTCAATAGGCAATACTCTCCTCACATCCCTCTGACATTCACTGCACGCTGAGAGGAAAACCGGGCTCCAACTTGCTGCGGAGCGCATATCAACGTAGAATCTAGCACAAACTTACTTCACCACCTCCCTTGGAGGCAAAGTTTGTAAAACTGATTTGTGGGTGTGGTGAGGGGTGTATTTATAGGCATTTTAAGGTTTGGGAAACTTTGCCCCTCCTGGTAGGAATGTATATCCCATACGTCACTAGCTCATGGACTCTTGTTAATTACATGAAAGAAACTTGTTTACACACTTTAGGTCCAGAATTTGGGCGAAAAGTGCCCTCCTTCTTTGGGGACCACGAAAAGGTTTGAATAATACCCCAGACCTCTTTCTGCTAGAGGGACAGGGGCGATAACTAGAAAAGAGAGATCCCTCACACAACCTAGGAAGGCGTCTCTCTTCTCTGGACTTGAAGATAGATTTCACAGGAGAAATCTGCCTGTGGGCGGATGAGTCTTGAATTATATCCTGTAGCCCTTTAGCAGAAAGCGCAAATGCTCCATTTTAAATTTAAAAACTGGCTTTTCCGAAGACAGAGGTCTAGATGCCGCCGATTCCACCCAGAAAGAGCATCCTCTGAAGAGTCTGAGTCGTCTTCATCAACGGATAATCTGTCAGAGATATCCAGTGGAGTCGATGACCCCTGGGACGGAAAGCTATGATTCACCTTTCGATTGCGCTTCGCAGGGCGTGGTAAGGCATTGAATACCACAGAAACTGCTGTCTAATTGCTCAGCAAAATTTGGGGGTCAAAGTCCCCCTCCCGTGGGAGGATTAGGATCGGCCTGGGTAGCTGCATGTGCAATCTGAGATGAATGTAGGGAATGCACCTTGCGGACGGAGACCCCTCAGAGGTGAATGTCTCAGTTGTACTAAATACCTTGTTCTTTTTAGATATTGCAATCTTATCAAAGCATGTGGAAACAGAGTTGAGCAGGCGGATCAACCGGGACCTCCTCACAATATACACAGTTGTTAGGTTTAATTAAAGAGGGAGTACCCTCTAACATATCAGTGTCAGTATAAACCAGGGTTATAATATAATGTATTCTTTAAAATAACCTCCAATTGAAATGTATATACGAAACAAATATGTATTCCTAAATTCTTTAGATTAGTTAAAATTTATATACACATTGCAATATAATTTATGTAGAGACCAGATTATGAATCAAATTATACACGCTTATGCTGTTATAAAGATCATAAAAGACATACCTTTAAAATTAACTTTACTCACAATGAATCGCATTAAAATACCACAATAAAATACCAGAGGCTGTATATATTATTAATGCAAACAGCCAATATGTCTGACCTGTAATAACCTCTTATTTAGCTACAATAAAACAAATTCTACCACCAGAGAGTTTTACTTACAATAATAAGCCTGACTTAGAGATATGAAATACAAAAGACCTGTATCTGGCAAATGAAATTATTTGGCATTAATGTGACTAGCTAAGACTACACAGGACTATGGATATAAGCTTAAAATACAAAGTGCCCTTTTAAAATTACTAACTTCAATTAAACTGTAGCAACAATGAATGCATTTGCTTTAAAATATTAATAGTCACTGCCATATGTTACCACATAACCAAATAATTATTCAGTTTCCAGAATTTCTTGTGGGTCATCTAAGAAGGATTTATCCACTATGTGCAAAGGTACAGGCCTCAAAATTGTTAATCTTCCGGGGGGTGGAGTTAACCGTCTAACGAAGCAGACGTGTTTTTCAGGAGCTCTCTGCTTAACTGCCACTAAATAAAGGCTTTTATGTAAATATACTCACTTTAAACACCCAGAAAGTGTATTATTAGGAGAGGAATGGACCCAGCCTTAATACCTTGGCTTCTGGGGAAGAACAACCTTAGGTGCTGGACTTTTTGGGGCTAAGAACCACTCTGGCCTGAGATCCTACGCCACCTAGGAAGACGGTGACCACCTATTCTCCGTAGGGTTGGGGCTCCGCTCCGGAGACAGGCTGCAAGTGTCTGCAGATTGTTAAGAGGTGGGAAGAAGCTACCTTACACTTATCGGCTCCCCTCATCAGGTTACGAGTGCGGCCCTCGAGGCGAGATCGGGACATACATCTTTGAACCCTGCGCAACAGCCAGTGATCTCGAGTCTTGCAAAGGAGCTACATCGGGAGGGCCTGAGGGCAGCTGAGGACAGTTGCGAGGAAACGGAGCAGCACGACTACCGAAGAGTCAACGCCTGACCCGCTGCAGATATCTGAAGTACACACATTAAGTGTGGTTTGCTTACCGAGGGGGGGGGAAAGAGAGTGCAAAACTCCGCCATCTCTGTTTTTACAACTGACCTCTTGAGGTGGATCAGGAGATACCCAGTACATTGGAGGACACAATCTGGGGTAACAGAGGAGTTCACACAGATCGGTAAGAGTTTGCTATTTACACACGTTGCCCCATACTCCCGGGCCATATAAAACACTGATATCGGAACCCACGGGGTTAACTAATATAACCCTCCATCAGCCTCCTTACCTCCACAATCTCGCTCTGGGTCATTTAAAAGACCACAAGAACTGCACATTCAAACTGATTTATTTAACCCTATATACTGGTTCTGGATCCCTGCATGTGTCACCTTCGAGGGAGAGTGGCTGAGAGACGGTGATCTGCAGCTTCATTTGAGAAATAAGTGGGCCTTTCTCTTCTACCAAGATCTATTTTAAGAGGACTATAGCTGGAGCCAGTTTGGAGACATAACCCACAACCCAGTTAATTTAGTCCTGGGATCCCCTACCTGGCTGACACCCCTTGAGTAGTGGAGAGAATAACAAAGGCTTAAAATAATACGTGCAGCAACAGTTCAACTCACTCCTCTGCATGCCCGAGGCCTCTCAGGGGTTTCTAGAATTAGTCACTACCTGTTTAATTACTGCAGACCTCTCACCCAGGTCACTTTATTAACTGTCCACATAGATATATCTATTTATTGTGTATTAGCTGCTGCGTCAGCGTGTGTATCTCTGCAGCCTGTGCTCAGAGTGGAGTGTATTAAGGGCTTTCTGATATTTGCACATCCCTCACCTACTTCTGTTATTCACCATACTACCAGACAGATAGAACGTAGTGCACAAGCAACATAATAAGAGTAACACTCGTATGTCCACTTTTCAGCTCCTCGCTCCCTTTCAGCTGATCTTCACCACTCACATAATTCAGACTAGACACACATTTTCTCCACACGCTCACACAAACAAACTTTAAACAACACTTCAGTTTATATTATTGGCCCATACCCCCCCTCACATAAGGTGCAGTCCTTCACAACCTAGTGATACCTCCCCCCTTTCACTACCCACTCACCACTAGGGTACCTTCCCTCAAAAGATATCAAGACCACAACTTTATCTCTCACTTACTGTAATTAGAGAAAACTTTTCACCTCAAATGTTCTATTGTCTTTACCATACTTTTTATCTGACCTACTGTGAATTGTATTGCTTTATTGTATATTTTACTTGCACTGTAAACGGTTAGCATAGATTTGGTATCTTACAGACCTAGACAGGTTACTGTGGACCCCTCTCGTGCCTCCTCCTTTCCGGTCCAGCTTGTCTGAACCGGTCACTTCCCCTACCCTTTTTCACTTCTGCATAGTCGTATCCCCTTTTTACCCGAGGTGTGTGGGGGTTAAACATCTATGGCTGCCTCCTGTCTCTGAGGCGGAAAATTTCAGCTCCTAAATGATGCTTTAACAAAAATGCTTTAGGTTTCTCAGAGAGGTCATTGACCCTGCTCCGCAGTTAAAAATATATGTAATTGGTAATAGTAAATCCTATCTAGAGTGCCTTCTATTCCTAGGATAATTGTGTGTCATTTCACCACAACTAACTTTTCGATTGACAGCTCAACTAAAAAAAAAATATATATATTGTTAACATGCCTCATACGTCCAGGAGACAAGGGAAGACCCCTACTATCACTAAAAAGACAGTATATGACCATTTCACTCAATCTGGAAAAGAGCCTATTATAGACCCCAATACAGAGCTAAGTGACCCAGAATCACTTGATGCAGAATCCCAATCGAGCATGCGCTCAGAGACCCCGTCACATCACTACATCACAAAGTCTACTCTACAAAAGATGTTGGCCAATCAGACACGCTCTGTTACGCAGGAAATTCAGCAGTCCTCTGCAGAACTGAAAAAAGATATCTCTGAGATCGGCGATAGAGTTGAAGTGCTTGAGAGGAAGCAAGATGATCTGGCTGTGGACCAGACTAACTTACTAGCTTACTCTGAAAACCTGGCGGACCAATTGACCCAACTTGAATTCAAAATGGCTGATATTGAAGACAGATCCCGTAGAAACAACATACGGTTTAGAGGTATTCCAGAGAGTGTTGAGACCACCGATCTACAGTCCTTTCTAAGAGAACTATTTATGGAGCTAGTGGGCTCTCCGGAAGGCCTAACAGACACAATGGAAAGAGCTCACAGGGCTTTGAGATCTAGATCTGTTCCTGCAGATAAATCATGGGATGTGATTGTCTGCTTCCACAGCTATGTCTACAAAGATAAATTGATGCAGGCCGCTTTCAAGAAACCGCCCTACCAGAAAAATTCAAGGATATACAGCTCTTGCCAGACTTATCGGGGCACACTCTACAATACCGTAAAACTTTCCAGCCGGTCACTTCAGCCCTCAGAAAAGCAAATATTAAATATTGTTGGGGACACCCCACGAATTTGGTGGTTACGAATTTGGTGGTTACCAGAGACAATGAAAGCTATCTCCTAAAACACAGGTTACTTACCCGAAGCTGAGAGCTTCGGCTCCTGAATGGTCCGTTAAAGATCAAAGAGCAAAAAGGGCTAAAACTAATGCACCTTAAACTCATGTTTGACGGGCATCACCTATGTTTTCCTCTCTGCAAGTTTGAAGCAGAGGTGGGTGTCTCTCCCACTTCTGATAATGTATAGTTGAGGTTTCTGTTAATATATAGGATCAAATGCACTCTGGTAAGTTTATTCAATGTGCATTCATTCTATGTATTATTAATTTCCTGTTACACCTTTTACACAGTTGTTATCATATTATATGTGAAGTTATGTCTGCGGAGCAGGGTTAACCTGGTTGACTTCTGCTCTTGTCTGCTGTTCTCCCCCCAAAACAGTAGCCCACTCTAGGGTTCAATTGTAGCGAACTATTTCCGCTAAAGCGCTTTTCCTCCCCTCATTCCTGATCTCTCCCACCCCTCCCTCCCTCCTACCCAAATCTCCTTCATCGACTCAAACACTCCTTCACAAAATCCTATGCCGCCCTCTCTTAAAATATTGACTCACAATGTCAGAGGTTTAAACTCCCCACATAAGCGTAGCCTCCTAGCAAGATCACTTAAACATTACAATCCCAATGTGGTCTTTCTTCAAGAGACGCATTGGTCACTTGACACCCTCCACCACACGATATCGAAGGACTACACTGTACTAGAATATACTCCCTTTCTAAAGAAGAACAGAGGTACTGCAATTTTGATTCATAAAAGAATAGCTTATGAACAAATACAAGTCCTAAAAGACCCTTAGTCCAGATTTCTAATCTTAACCTGCAAACTAGATCATATCAGTTACACTTTAGTCTCCGTCTATCTCCCTAACTCACACCAACCCAGAAAAAATATCGGACACACAAAACAGATTTCTCACTCCACACAACTCTCTCACAAATTTAGGCAAATTATTGCTCAATTTAATTACTACGATATATGGAGATCATTGCACCCTAGAGACAGAGACTATACCCACTTTTCCCACCCTCACAAAACGTATTCCAGACTTGATTATGTTTTCTGCTCTGCAGAAACTCTGGACCAAGTAAAATGTTCTAACATCTCCCTCTGCCCTTGGTCAGACCATGATCCCGTTATAGTAACTTTATGTTCGACAGATCGAAACAACACTAGGCCCTCCTGGCGCCTTCCACACCAAGTCCTGCTAGATGTCCCCTTTAAAGAAGAACTTAGAAAATATATAATTTTCTATTCTCAATCAAACTACAACAAACAGGTCCGAGATGACACACTTTGGGGTGCCGCAAAGGCTACCTTCAGAGACCTTATAATTAGGAGACAAGCTTACTTAAAAAACTCTCTGGCCTACCCCTTTCTAGATCCCATTTTGAACTACGACGACTAGAACTCCTTAACAGATCATCACCCTCAGACAATACCACAGAACAAATCACCAAATTGAGAAACCACATAAACCAGTTGGAATTCAAAGGCAGTCAAGCTAATTTGCTTAAATTAAAACAACTCTTACTACAAGAGTAATAAAGCTGATACATTGTTAGCCAACAAACTTAAAAACAGGGCAGGCACATCTAGAATACACCATATTCAAACCGGGAACCAAGTTCATCGAATACCTTCAGAAATAGGAACATGCTTTGAAAAATTCCATTCAAAATTATACAATTTAGAAGATGTCCCTGGTCACTCGCTAGCCACTACCTCCGAAATTCGATCGTTCTTAGATCATCTTAAACTCCCTTCCTTATCAATAGAGCAACGGGACTCTCTTACATCCCCCTTTACACTTAATGAAATTAAACACGTCATCAAGCATATGAAAGTCTTTAAAACCCCGGGCCCAGATGGTTACCCAGTGATTTTCTATAAAACCTATATAAACGAACTAGCACCTTTGCTCCTCAGGTTTTTTTAACCAGGCTAGAGAGGAGGGGAAATTTGCTAGGGAGTTTTTAGAAGCCACGATAATAACCATCCCCAAACCTCAAAAGGACCCATTCCTTTATTCCAGCTACAGGCCAATTTCGTTGATTAACTTAGACGTTAAAATCTATGCCAAATTATTAGCCACTCGTATATCCAAATTACTCCCACATCTTATAGACTTAGACCAAGTTGGGTTCATACCCCACCGTGAAGGTCCTGACAATACCAGGCGCTTGCTCAACATCTGCACTGAATCAGCTAGACTAAATAGGCCATTCTCTGTTATCTCGCTAGATGCAGAGAAGGCTTTTGACCGTATCAGATGGACATACCTATGGGAGGTCCTTAAGACCTTTGGTTTTCCGGAAAATACCATTACGGCAATTCAGGCATTGTACTCCACTCCTTTGGCAACGGTTAAAGGACTAGGCTTCCACTCACACTCCTTCCCAATCTTTAACGGCACCAGACAGGGGTGTCTCCTGTCACCCCTGTTTGCTCTTGCAATTGAACCTCTTGCGGAACAAATTAGACTAGATAAGAAAATAGATGGAGTTTTTCTCCATGGCACAAATCACAAAATAGCATTATTTGCCGACGATATTACAATATTTTCCTCGGACCCACTATCTTCATTCCCTAGATTGAAGGATACTCTTGAACTCTTTGGCCATATGTCCCTCTATAAATTGAATCTAGACAAAACAAACTTTTACCTGGGGCTTACCTCAAGAAGTTACCGATTCCCTTAAGGCTCAATATAAAGTTTATTGCGTTAATAACTATATCTTACACTTAGGAGTTAAGATATCACACAATATTACAGATGATAAAGGACAACTATCTACCTCTGCTCTCTGAGCTACGTACATTGAAAGACAAATGGGATTACACCTATATATCATGGATAGGTAGGTTAACAGCTCTCAAAATGTCATTTTTACCCAAAATCACGTACCTTTTTAGGTGCCTCCCATTTAGAGTCCCAGGATACCTTTTGCATCAATTCCAAAGTGAATTTACAAAATACATCTGGCAACATAAACCCCCAAGAGTAGCACATAAAATTCTTCAGAGCCCCACACATAGAGGTGGGATAGCCTCCCCCTTGATCCTCCGCTACCATGAAGGAGCAATGCTCACACACATTGCACAATGGGGTGCCACACAATCTCCCAGCAAATGGAAAACCATAGAACAGGCATCACTACCACATCACATATACTTACCTGACTTAATCTGGATCCCTCCCCAATCACAACGAACTTCGAACATTAGTAACCCCATCATTCGAGAATGTCTTGCAATGTGGGATAAGACCAGACATTATCCATATATCGCTCCGCATCCCTCGCCTATCACTCCTCTAACGGGCCTCCTCCGAGGTCTACCTGACTCCCATCCGCAAGGATGGGCACAATTAGAGGTTCAAACAGTCTCAAACAGTACATTGAAAGACAAATGGGATTACACCTATATATCATGGATAGGTAGGTTAACAGCTCTCAAAATGTCATTTTTACCCAAAATCACGTACCTTTTTAGGTGCCTCCCATTTAGAGTCCCAGGATACCTTTTGCATCAATTCCAAAGTGAATTTACAAAATACATCTGGCAACATAAACCCCCAAGAGTAGCACATAAAATTCTTCAGAGCCCCACACATAGAGGTGGGATAGCCTCCCCCTTGATCCTCCGCTACCATGAAGGAGCAATGCTCACACACATTGCACAATGGGGTGCCACACAATCTCCCAGCAAATGGAAAACCATAGAACAGGCATCACTACCACATCACATATACTTACCTGACTTAATCTGGATCCCTCCCCAATCACAACGAACTTCGAACATTAGTAACCCCATCATTCGAGAATGTCTTGCAATGTGGGATAAGACCAGACATTATCCATATATCGCTCCGCATCCCTCGCCTATCACTCCTCTAACGGGCCTCCTCCGAGGTCTACCTGACTCCCATCCGCAAGGATGGGCACAATTAGAGGTTCAAACAGTCTCAAACAGTACATTGAAAGACAAATGGGATTACACCTATATATCATGGATAGGTAGGTTAACAGCTCTCAAAATGTAATTTTTACCCAAAATCACGTACCTTTTTAGGTGCCTCCCATTTAGAGTCCCAGGATACCTTTTGCATCAATTCCAAAGTGAATTTACAAAATACATCTGGCAACATAAACCCCCAAGAGTAGCACATAAAATTCTTCAGAGCCCCACACATAGAGGTGGGATAGCCTCCCCCTTGATCCTCCGCTACCATGAAGGAGCAATGCTCACACACATTGCACAATGGGGTGCCACACAATCTCCCAGCAAATGGAAAACCATAGAACAGGCATCACTACCACATCACATATACTTACCTGACTTAATCTGGATCCCTCCCCAATCACAACGAACTTCGAACATTAGTAACCCCATCATTCGAGAATGTCTTGCAATGTGGGATAAGACCAGACATTATCCATATATCGCTCCGCATCCCTCGCCTATCACTCCTCTAACGGGCCTCCTCCGAGGTCTACCTGACTCCCATCCGCAAGGATGGGCACAATTAGAGGTTCAAACAGTCTCAGACCTTTGGTCTATTTCCTCAACCCCACGCTTTCTAACACTAGAGGAATTAAAGGCTGAAGCAGTTCTCCCCCTGGCACATGATATTTTAACACACTTGACTAAAGAGTTTCCTGATCAGTTGGGGTTTTAAGCCTGAATTATGCCGCCCCCGCACATTATGGGAAATAACTTGGCAAAAAGGTGACAAATTACATAGGCCCCTCTCCATGCACTATTCTTTAATAGGAAACACAGACATGGAGAATAAACTCCCTCACCTGCTTAAATGGGAATCGTATTTAAATACAACCATTTCCTCACAGATATGGCAGCGTACAATTTCCCTTACCAAGAAGGCCTTACACTGCGTTACCTTGTTTGAAACGTACTATAAGCTTTTAACACACTGGTACCTCATCCCCACTAGACTAAATAAAATATAAAATGTCTACTTCGCCTTTATGCTGGCGTAACTGCAGGAAGATAGGGGACACTTTACACATATGGTGGGAATGCCCTACTTTAACACCCTTATGGAATACCTGCTTTCGGACATTATCCGGCTTGGGTATAACACTCCCCAAAACCCCTTCAAATGCTCTCCTCCACATTGGTACTCATGCGTTACCCAAACACCAGGCATATCTATGCATATATTTACTAACGGCTACTAAAGCAGCAATAGCCAAATCTTGGAAAAGTATGACTCCTCCAAATTGGCCCACCATACTAAATTCAATGGCGTACATCTATAATATGGAAAAAAAGTATATTCTATACCCTAAACAACTTAGACTTATTTGAACTCATATGGGCAGACTGGAATATGCGCTACAACACTACCTGGTACCCTAATGTCACAACAGATGCTTGACACATAACTTTGGCTTGACTACTCTTAAAACGTGGTTCCCTTCCAGCTTCTCCCAACCCATCTCTCCTTCCTTCTCCCTTCTTTTTGCACTTACTACAAAATGTTGTGTACTGGTATTACCTTGTACAACATTCACAAATATAAATAATTATTTGTTTGCTTATGTTGAATTTTTATTCACTTGATATGTAGGAGCCTGCAAGCTCCATATACTTTTTTCCAATTTCGATTTTTGTACCTGATGGTAATTTGCACCAATAAAAATTTAAAACAAAAAAAACAAAAAAAAAAAAATGTTAATCTTCCTTTGTTCAAGAAAGGGTCCCAAAATCGCAGAGAATATACTTGGCACAAAGCCTGTGTATTTTCCATTCCAAAATTCTATGCTTCTTTGAGTCTGTGTGTCCCTTGTCTACTGTGTGTGTGGGTCTTTATTAAAAAAAAATAAAGAATGCCTCCTCCTTTTCTTTAATCATTCCCACAAGAATTGGATAGGCCCTTACCGATGCTTGTCCCCGATTGGTTATTTGGGAGACGCCGTCCTGATTGGATTATTTGGATTTGCATATGTTCTAACAGTCAATTTGTTTGGTTGTCATACCATTTCTGAACTATTGGTGGCAGCAGAAATGCAGTTTTACCATCAAATATTGCTGCAGTTTAAATATCTAAAAAAAATCTTTATCAAATACACTATTTCTTGATAATAATAAACCTGTCTGGACATATAATTGTCCCATCTAATATAATCTAGCATGCATTCATAGATACCAAAGATGAGTATATTAACAATTCTATATTAAAATATGCTTATTGGAGCCTCATTCCTTTTCAATATAAATATAGCCCACATCTTTGTACATCTCTTGATAGTGTTATTTTGAGTGCATGAAAAACACAATTTATATATAATTTATGGGACAATTTACCGTTTTCTCCTCGGTCTGAAATAAAAGAAACAATGTTGTTATTCTGAAGTGAGTTGGTTAAACACTTAAAATAGACAGTTAAATATTCACTTTAGATTTAAAGGTATCTTATGTGTTAGACACATCTCCCAGGTGTGTGTGTGTGTGTGTGTGTGTGTGTGTGTGTGTGTGTGTGTGTGTGTGTATGTATGTATGTATGTATGTATATATATATATATATATATATATATATATATATATGTTATTTGAGTATTTAAATAAATTATAGACAAATCATTTATATGACTTTCTAAGTATACATTCTGCTATTTAAAATCTAAGTTTTCACCACGTCTGGTAAACAGGAGATCCTGTGTGTCTAACTTAGCAGGGACAATTTAACACCTGCATGCAAAGTGGCTCCCCCTGATGAAAAACCTGTTTCTTTTGCATATAGTTAGGCCTCAAAGAATTCAGTCCCACACCCAGCGACTGCATATCTCCACATGGGGTCATAAATTTTATTACCCATCTTGGTCAGGAAACCCATATATGGACATATACATCTGAGGGCTCCATAATGCTAATATTTACTTTGAAGTGGCGCATTGGTCTTATCTATACAAAAGGTCTAAATCCTTTGTTCTCAGCTCGTCTTAAGCAGTGAGGGGGCAGGGGCTATAGTGAGACCAATTCATATCAAAATGAGATATTAGCCAAAATGAAATATTAGATTCTGTGATACATTTGTAGTTTATTCAATGTTATTTCACAGGTACCCTGACATCAGAGTCCTCCATAGCTTGCACCTTTATTACGGACTAGTTATAAGCTAAATGGCACCTTTATATCCCAATGGCCAGGGCACTCACCACCTCCTATGACCCAGACAACAGAGAAAACACTTTGTCTCCTGCAACCACCGGTCAAGAAAGAGGAAGTTGAAAAAGCCACACGCAGTCACATGGAGTGCCATGCAGTGACCATCCCTGCACTAACGAGAAAACTGGCCAAAAAATGTCGCGCCGACATCTCAAAAAACCTAACTGTTCGCACATTGACAGAGCCTCATCTCACACATGTCACAGCATAAACACAATAAACAGTAGACAACATTGTGCACAAATCCCCCCCTGTTCAACAACCACCATTCCTGGGGTATTAACCCTTGATTCTATACAGATAAAAGGAGACACACTGTGACCCCATCTTCTTACGTTATTATATGTATATAATGAAGCGATCTTACCAGAATCTACGCTGTGGAACAGGAACACGTCCTTTCAAGTGTGACAGGTTAGTAGCGTCGCTCTTGACATGGACTTGAGAGCAGAAAGCAGGCAGTGAAACTCGTCAACGCTGATTGCTTATGGAGCTGTTAATCTGAGTCAGGATGGTTTCGCAGAAAGACTCTAACGTTCACCCATGCTCTCACTGAGAGGCTGACAGGACTACTTAAAACGCCAGTCCCAATGCGAAGAGTACTACTCTCCATAAGAGACCACTCTGAATCATCCGACACTTCTCTGCCAACCTCCTGTGAACAAAGGCAAATAATGACTGGGGGATGTTGGGAGGCATTTAAGACTTTGGCTGGGGTGTCTTTGCCTCTTCCTGGTGGCCAGGTTCTTAATTCCCAAAAGTAATGAATAAAGCAGTAGACTCTTCTCCCATTAAGATGGAAAATGTAACCTTTTTCTTTTATGATTCAGATAGAACATACCATTTTAAACAACTTTACAGTTTACTTCTATAATCAAATTAGTTAATTCTCTTTGTATGCTTTGTTGAAGTAGTAGCAATGCACTACTGGGAGCTAGCTGAACATATTGGGTAAGCCAGTGACAAGAGGCATATTTGTGCAGCCATCAATCAGCAGCCAGATCCCAGTAGTCTATTGCTGCTCCTGAGCCTAACAAGGTATGCTTTTCAACAATGGATAACAAGAGAATAAAGCAAATGGGATAATAGAAGTACATTTGAAGTTTTCTGAATCAAGAAAGTTTAATTTTGACTTTACTGTTCCTTCAAAGGAATAAAAAGGTCAAAATTGGGGGGCGGAGCCAACTGCCACAGTGGAAGGACGCACTTTAATGGAGCTCCGGTATTTCGTTTGGAATTTGGACTTTTTCACTAGATTTTTATATCTATACCGGAGTGTAAATTACACAACAGTTCAATGACCCTTTCCTCAAGCTTCTGGTGGACTCCGAGGACTGAGTTTCAGACAATACGACCAGCCCAGGTCTGATAGAAAAACCACGCGGCGGACAGCTTCTCAAATTCGGACTCCACTTTGTTTTATTACCTCACAAACTCTCGGGCTTTTGGAGGCTCATGCCATGTATCCTGAATGAGGTACTGCCACTCAACTCTATCCCGCAACGAGGACGAGAGCTACTACACATCCTACTTCTCTAAACCTTAATGGCAACACCTCTCTATAGGGGGGAAAATGGAGCTGGCCCGCATCTTGGCTGAGCTCAGCTCCCGCTTAGACCTTCAACGGGCAGATTTTCTACATACCCTGAGGTCTGTTTTCAGCTGCCCTAAAAGTGTAAACCTCAGTCAGGACATCTCCCAAGACTTACCTGCAGGCCTGCCTGAAGCATTACCGGAGTCTGACACTGACCGTGGTCTGCAGCAGTGGTTGGCGCACGTTAATAACGAGGTAAAGACTAGGGAGCCAGACCGCGCAACACTCTCACCTCAGTATCATGCACCTGCAGGGGGTGGAGAAGGAACAGGCGACATGGCAGCCACAAAACACGCATCACACCCGGTGGAGATATCAGAGAAAAGCCGGTCGACCAGAAATTTCCTACGGCCCAAAATAGTGTCTTCCCAGCTCCTGCCCTGCACATTAGTAGTCGCGACGGGGAGCCCGGATCTACCGACTGCAGGATCATTTGATAAGCGGCTTACTCTCCATTATTTGGGGTTTTGGAGATTCACATGTCTGAGACGCCCTTACAGATGTGTTATCAGAGCTGGGGTTGGCTAGTTGGCAAATGTTCACTCCATGGGACACCACTCTCTAAGTTTTTCAGGACCCAGACATTTTTCATATACTCTCCTAAGAACAGTTTAAATAGGACAATATTACTTATTCTCACAAAGTGATATATGACGTTCACTAGCTAGTTCCACAAGTTGAACACATAAGTTTGTTTATTATTAAAGATGTCTGTTTTCAGTTTTTCAGATTTCATATTAAGTTAAGGATTCTGTTATCAAAGGGGAATGTACCTATTACTAGATATACCTAATGCCTAATGTCTGGGATCTCATGTATATACTTTGGCGACTTCTTCCTATTGTGTATTATTTGGAACTGCCTCAGTTCATTAAAAGGAACAGTTGCAAGCTCTATGTTTATACCTACACAATGTAAGGCCTCTATGCTAATTCCCTCGCAACAACATGTAAGCTGCCTATGTAATCTAGCCCTAAATAAGGAGACCTATTTACTACTTTATATATATATATGATTTACTTGGACATGTGCTTATTCTAGTGAATATGATTACATCATTTTATATCTAACTGGCCCTTGCAAGCGGTACAGAGCTATGTCCTTGATAAAGATTGATATCTTAATACTATCTCAATGCTCCCATACAGTTAATCCTTATAGTCCTACCTGATATTGTGCTGTTTTAATAATAGGCCTCTGGTATGCATCAGATATATGCATAGGGAATCTCTGCATATGTGACAGGGGATTACTAAGTTATTATATAGTTGGTCTGACTTGTTATACATTGGCATGTCCTATGGCTTTTAATGTTTTTGTAATATGACTTTGTTTTTGTTATTATACAACTTTGGGGCTTTTCAATTGAAATCCTGGAGTAGGACCATTGCAAGTTAAATGTCTTTCCAAGATTGCATGTACACTTCTATTAAAGGTAATTAGGTTTGATGGGCCGATTGATATGACTAAAATATCTATATCCAATGCCACTAGTAAGAAACCTCAGTATTTATTTGGCACCGTCTATAGATGAGTTTCCAATCCCTCCCCCCATACCAAGGTGAGCTCCTGGTGGGCTATATTCAACCTATATTACATACAGTAATGGTTGCTTAACTATACTTAGTGTTCCTGATACTTACTCAACTGTACATATGTTCATGTAATTTAGCATATATGTGGAGACACTAGCATTAATGGTATTGTGACATCCTTGTATGTCATTATCCTTATGTTTATATTTATCACTGGGGATTGCTTCTTAACTAATTCAACGTAGACACCCTTGGGTATAGGGCCCGTACCTAGAGGGTAACATTAACATTGTAAATATCTCATGTTTATGATGTGTCTATGCTATAATATCATATATCTATATACTATTGATATAACTGTTAATTCATAGCTTCTAAATTAGGTTTCGATTGGCCACCGTTATGCAGCTTGCAGTGACTCTTGGACTGTGTTTTCTAGCTTAAAGGGTTCTGATCTAACTTACACATTTCCCTCCCCCCCCCCCCCTCCCCTTACTTTAAACTAAAGAGATGTCTATCCGATGTTAATTATAGTGCTTTAAGGTGTAAAATCTATCTTGTTTATATATTTACTCTAGGGAGGGGGTGACTCTATTTTTCAGCTACCGTTCACTCTTATTGTAAGTGAACAAATTAGCGGTATTTATCCGCAATGGTTAATATATTGCTATAAGTCTTTCTTATATCCCTTTTTTATTTATATAGAATTCAAATACATCTTTATGTCATATTTAATCTACCATACTATAGGTTGTATAAGCTGTTATGGATATTTAAACTGTGAATGTTTCTTTTTTATTTTCTCTTTACTTCTCATGCTGTGTTGTAACATAGGAAACAAAACCAAAAAAAAGAGGTAATGCCAGAATGTGATTACTATATGGTAGGATAGAGGTTAATGGCTTGACAAAACTTCAGAAGTGACATGTACCAATTCTATGTATAATGTTTATTGTATGTGACCCTTGTATATCTGGTATTCCTCAATAAAAAACTTTGATTCTAAAAAAAAAAAGGTCAAAATTGCAATGTACATGATTTCAATTTACAATAGAAGTATTTTTGCAATATACTTCAATTAGAGAAAAAAAAGGCTTCTAGTAAAAGTAATTAGTTTTTCAGCCTCTCGCCCTCTCTTCGGGACTTCAGGGAAGCTAACCTGAAATTCTGACCGACCAAGGCATATACACACATGCTGTGAGGGCCCGTGCACCAGTATTCAACATATAGGGCCAAATTTAACAAAGTCCGGGTGGACAGGGGTGTACATTTTTGCCCCTGTCCTCCAGGCATCGGGTCTAGCGTATTACTGCCCGCATTTATCATTGCACACTATGGCTAGTATGCCACGCCACCGAGAAGGGGCTATCAATCTCCCCTGTAGGAAAAGTTTTGGGGGCATTGCGATACGCCTTATAACAGGTGTCAAAGTGAGTTAAGAAGCAGGGGTCTGTGCAGCAGACTGTGCACTGAAGTTCATATCGGAGCTCCATAAATGGAGCTCTATGTCTGCTCAGAGACCTGGCGGCAGTGTTTATTTTGTCAGTGAAGACTTACTTTGTGTCATACAAGCTCACTGCTATTTGAGAAGATGTGGTGTTTGAATACTGGTGCACGTGCACTCACAGTTTGTGTATGCTGCAGGAAAACCGTAATAACGTTTGCTAGAAGCATTTTTGCTAATGGAAGCGTATTGCAAAAAATATTCTTTTTAAAATGGAAAAGCAATCATGCATATTTCAAATCTGACCTTTCTATCCATTTAAGCAACATTTATAAATAACAGAAAATTTTATATAATATTGGAAAGCATTACCCTGCCCTCCGCCGGCTACTTCTTAATGCCACCCAGCTGACAATACAGGGATACCTACCCAACTAACAACAACAAAAAAAATCAATACATATCAACTTTATCATAGATTTTGTAGACATTTTTCAAGCCTTGTCAAAGGATATTTTGTACTGAACTATTCCAATTAAAGGGACAGTCAAGTCCAAAAAAAACTTTCATGATTTAAATAGAGAATGTAATTTTAAACAACTTTCCAATTTACTTTTATCACCAATTTTGCTTTGTTCTCTTGGTATTCTTAGTTGAAAGTTAAAACTAGGAGGTTCATATGCTAATTTCTTAGACCTTGAAGACTGCCTCTAATCTGAATGCATTTTGACCACTAGAGGGCATTAGTTCATTGAGCTCATGCACGTAAAGTTACCCAGGAGTGAGCACTGATTGGCTAAAATGGATGTCTGTCAAAATAACTGAAATAAGGGGGCAGTTTGCAGAGGCTTAGATACAAGGTAATCACAGAGGTAAAAAGTGTATTTTTATCACAGTCTTGGTTATGCAAAACTGGGGAATGAGTAATAAAGGGATTATCTTTTTTTTTAAACAACAAAAATTCTGGTGTTGACTGTCCCTTTAATGGCAATATTGAGATTCCGTAACCAAGCAATCAGTGCAAGTATTATTATCATTACATTTGACTTTTCAGCTTTCTCAGGGAATGTAAATTGGCAAAGTCATAGTAAAACGGATTCCTGAAACAAAAACATAATTTATGCTTACCTGATAAATTCCTTTCTTCTGTTGTGTGATCAGTCCACGGGTCATCATTACTTCTGGGATATAACTCCTCCCCAACAGGAAATGCAAGAGGATTCACCCAGCAGAGCTGCATATAGCTCCTCCCCTCTACGTCAGTCCCAGTCATTCGACCAAGAATCAACGAGAAAGGAGTAACCAAGGGTGAAGTGGTGACTGGAGTATAATTTAAAAGATATTTACCTGCCTTAAAACAGGGCGGGCCGTGGACTGATCACACAACAGAAGAAAGGAATTTATCAGGTAAGCATAAATTATGTTTTCTTCTGTTATGTGTGATCAGTCCACGGGTCATCATTACTTCTGGGATACCAATACCAAAGCAAAAGTACACGGATGACGGGAGGGATAGGCAGGCTCATTATACAGAAGGAACCACTGCCTGAAGAACCTTTCTCCCAAAAATAGCCTCCGAAGAAGCAAAAGTGTCAAATTTGTAAAATTTGGAAAAAGTATGAAGCGAAGACCAAGTTGCAGCCTTGCAAATCTGTTCAACAGAGGCCTCATTCTTAAAGGCCCAAGTGGAAGCCACAGCTCTAGTGGAGTGAGCTGTAATTCTTTCAGGAGGCTGCTGTCCAGCAGTCTCATAGGCTAAACGTATTATGCTACGAAGCCAAAAAGAGAGAGAGGTAGCAGAAGCTCTTTGACCTCTCCTCTGTCCAGAATAAACGACAAACAGGGAAGAAGTTTGGCGAAAATCTTTAGTTGCCTGCAAGTAGAACTTGAGGGCACGAACTACATCCAGATTGTGTAGAAGACGTTCCTTCTTTGAAGAAGGATTTGGACACAAGGATGGAACAACAATCTCTTGATTGATATTCCTGTTAGTGACTACCTTAGGTAAGAACCCAGGTTTAGTACGCAGAACTACCTTGTCTGAGTGAAAAATCAGATAAGGAGAATCACAATGTAAGGCTGATAACTCAGAGACTCTTCGAGCCGAGGAAATAGCCATTAAAAACAGAACTTTCCAAGATAACAATTTTATATCAATGGAATGAAGGGGTTCAAACGGAACACCCTGTAAAACGTTAAGAACTAAGTTTAAACTCCATGGCGGAGCAACAGCTTTAAACACAGGCTTGATCCTAGCTAAAGCCTGACAAAAGGCCTGGACGTCTGGATTTTCTGACAGACGCCTGTGTAACAAGATGGACAGAGCTGAAATCTGTCCCTTTAATGAACTAGCTGATAGACCCTTTTCTAAACCTTCTTGTAGAAAGGACAATATCCTAGCGATCCTAACCTTACTCCAGGAGTAACCTTTGGATTCGCACCAGTATAGGTATTTACGCCATATTTTATGGTAAATCCTTCTGGTAACAGGCTTCCTAGCCTGTATCAGGGTATCAATAACCGACTCAGAAAAACCACGTTTTGATAAAATCAAGCGTTCAATTTCCAAGCAGTCAGCTTCAGAGAAGTTAGATTTTGATGTTTGAATGGACCCTGTATCAGAAGGTCCTGTCTTAGAGGTAGAGACCAAGGCGGACAGGATGACATGTCCACTAGATCTGCATACCAAGTCCTGCGTGGCCATGCAGGCGCTATTAGAATCACTGATGCTCTCTCCTGTTTGATTTTGGCAATCAATCGAGGAAGCAGCGGGAAGGGTGGAAACACATAAGCCATCCCGAAGTTCCAAGGTGCTGTCAAAGCATCTATCAGAACCGCTCCCGGATCCCTGGATCTGGACCCGTAGAGAGGAAGTTTGGCGTTCTGGCGAGACGCCATGAGATCTATCTCTGGTTTGCCCCATCGTCGAAGTATTTGGGCAAAGACCTCCGGATGAAGTTCCCACTCCCCCGGATGAAAAGTCTGGCGACTCAAGAAATCCGCCTCCCAGTTCTCCACTCCCGGGATGTGGATTGCTGACAGGTGGCAAGAGTGAGACTCTGCCCAGCGAATTATCTTTGATACTTCCATCATTGCTAGGGAGCTTCTTGTCCCTCCCTGATGGTTGATGTAAGCTACAGTCGTGATGTTGTCCGACTGAAACCTGATGAACCCCCGAGTTGTTAATTGGGGCCAAGCCAGAAGGGCATTGAGAACTGCTCTCAATTCCAGGATGTTTATTGGAAGGAGACTCTCCTCCTGATTCCATAGTCCCTGAGCCTTCAGAGAATTCCAGACAGCGCCCCAACCTAGTAGGCTGGCGTCTGTTGTTACAATTGTCCAGTCTGGCCTGCTGAATGGCATCCCCCTGGACAGGTGTGGCCGATAAAGCCACCATAGAAGAGAATTTCTGGTCTCTTGATTCAGATTCAGAGTAGGGGACAAATCTGAGTAATCCCCATTCCACTGACTTAGCATGCACAATTGCAGCGGTCTGAGGTGTAGGCGTGCAAAAGGTACTATGTCCATTGCCGCTACCATTAAGCCGATCACCTCCATGCATTGAGCTACTGACGGGTGTTGAATGGAATGAAGGACACGGCATGCATTTTGAAGCTTTGTTAACCTGTCTTCTGTCAGGTAAATCTTCATTTCTACAGAATCTATAAGAGTCCCCAAGAATGGAACTCTTGTGAGAGGAAAAAGAGAACTCTTCTTTTCGTTCACTTCCATCCATGCGACCTTAGAAATGCCAGAACTAACTCTGTATGAGACTTGGCAGTTTGAAAGCTTGAAGCTTGTATTAGAATGTCGTCTAGGTACGGAGCTACCGAAATCCCTTGCGGTCTTAGTACCGCCAGAAGGGCACCCAGAACCTTTGTGAAGATTCTTGGAGCCGTAGCCAATCCGAATGGAAGAGCTACAAACTGGTAGTGCCTGTCTAAGAAGGCAAACCTTAGATACCGGTGATGATCTTTGTGAATCGGTATGTGAAGGTAAGCATCTTTTAAATCCACTGTGGTCATGTACTGACCCTTTTGGATCATGGGTAAGATTGTCCGAATAGTTTCCATTTTGAACGATGGAACTCTTAGGAATTTGTTTAGAATCTTTAAATCTAAGATTGGCCTGAAAGTTCCCTCTTTTTTGGGAACCACAAACAGGTTTGAGTAGAACCCTTGTCCTTGTTCCGACCGCGGAACCGGATGGATCACTCCCATTAATAACAGATCTTGTACACAGCGTAGAAACGCTTCTTTCTTTATCTGGTTTGTTGACAACCTTGACAGATGAAATCTCCCTCTTGGGGGAGATAATTTGAAGTCTAGAAGGTATCCCTGAGATATGATCTCTAGCGCCCAGGGATCCTGAACATCTCTTGCCCAGGCCTGGGCGAAGAGAGAAAGTCTGCCCCCCACTAGATCCGGTCCCGGATCGGGGGCTCTCGGTTCATGCTGTCTTTGGGGCAGCAGCAGGTTTCCTGGCCTGCTTGCTCTTGTTCCAGGACTGGTTAGGCTTCCAGCCTTGCCTGTAACGAGCAACAGCTCCCTCCTGTTTTGGTGCAGAGGAGGTTGATGCTGCTCCTGTTTTGAAATTCCGAAAGGGACGAAAATTAGACTGTCTAGCCTTAGCTTTGGCTTTGTCTTGAGGTAGGGCGTGGCCCTTACCTCCTGTAATGTCAGCGATAATTTCTTTCAAACCGGGCCCAAATAAAGACTGCCCCTTGAAAGGTATATTAAGTAATTTGGACTTAGAAGTAACATCAGCTGACCAGGATTTTAGCCACAGCGCCCTACGTGCCTGTATGGCGAATCCTGAGTTCTTAGCCGTAAGTTTGGTTAAATGTACTACGGCCTCCGAAATGAATGAATTAGCTAGTTTAAGGACTCTAAGCCTGTCCGTAATGTCGTCTAGCGTAGATGAACTAAGGTTCTCTTCCAGAGACTCAATCCAAAATGCTGCCGCAGCCGTAATCGGCGCGATACATGCAAGGGGTTGCAATATAAAACCTTGTTGAACAAACATTTTCTTAAGGTAACCCTCTAATTTTTTATCCATTGGATCTGAAAAAGCACAGCTATCCTCCACCGGGATAGTGGTACGCTTAGCTAAAGTAGAAACTGCTCCCTCCACCTTAGGGACCGTTTGCCATAAGTCCCGAGTGGTGGTGTCTATTGGAAACATCTTTCTAAATATTGGAGGGGGTGAGAACGGCACACCGGGTCTATCCCACTCCTTAGTAACAATTTCAGTTAGTCTCTTAGGTATAGGAAAAACGTCAGTACTCGCCGGTACCGCAAAGTATTTATCCAACCTACACAGTTTCTCTGGTATTGCAACGGTGTTACAATCATTGAGAGCTGCTAAGACCTCCCCTAGTAATACACGGAGGTTCTCCAATTTAAATTTAAAATTTGAAATATCTGAATCCAATCTGTTTGGATCAGAACCGTCACCTACAGAATGAAGCTCTCCGTCCTCATGCTCTGCAAGCTGTGACGCAGTATCAGACATGGCCCTAGTATTGTCAGCGCACTCTGTTCTCACCCCAGAGTGATCACGCTTGCCTCTTAGTTCAGGTAATTTAGACAAAACTTCAGTCATAACAGTAGCCATATCTTGTAATGTTATCTGTAATGGCCGCCCAGATGTACTAGGCGCCATAATATCACGCACCTCCCGGGCGGGAGATGCAGGTACTGCCGCGTGAGGCGAGTTAGTCGGCATAACTCTCCCCTCGCTGTTTGGTGAAATTTGTTCAAATTGTACAGATTGACTTTTATTTAAAGTAGCATCAATACAGTTAGTACATAAATTTCTATTGGGCTCCACCTTGGCATTGGAACAAATGACACAGATATCTTCCTCTGAGTCAGACATGTTTAACACACTAGCAATAAACTTGCAACTTGGTTATAATCTTTTTTAGCAAAAACGTACTGTGCCTCAAAGAGGTACTAAACGATTAAATGATTAAATGACAGTTGAAATAATGAACTGAAAAACAGTTATAGCATCAAACTTTAAAACAACACAACTTTTAGCAAAGGTTTGTTCCCATTAGAAAAATAACAATAATTAAATTTGACATAAAAATTACAGAGCAACGTTTTTATTCACAGTCAATATAAAATTCTCACAGCTCTGCTGAGAGAATCTACCTCCCTCTAAAGAAGTTTGAAGACCCCTGAGATCTGTCAGAGATGAACCGGATCATGCAGGAAATATAAGAGTAACTGACTGGAATTTTTTGATGCGTAGCAAAGAGCGCCAAAAACGGCCCCTCCCCCTCACACACAGCAGTGAAGAGAAACGAAACTGTCATAATTAAAACCAAACAACTGCCAAGTGGAAAATAATGCCCAAATATTTATTCACTCAGTACCTCAGAAATGTAAACGATTCTACATTCCAGCAAAAACGTTTAACATGATAAATACTTATTAAAATGATTAGTGACTTTTAACAGAGTAGTTCCGGTGAAATACCATCCCCAGAATACTGAAGTGTATACATACATGTCATTATAACGGTATGGCAGGATTTTCTCATCAATTCCATTCAGAAAATAAAAACTGCTACATACCTCAATGCAGATTCATCTGCCCGCTGTCCCCTGATCTGAAGCTTTTACCTCCCTCAGATGGCCGAGAACAGCAATATGATCTTAACTACTCCGGTTAAAATCATAGTAAAAAACTCTGGTAGATTCTTCCTCAAACTCTGCCAGAGAAGTAATAACACGCTCCGGTGCTATTGTAAAATAACAAACTTTTGATTGAAGTCATAAAAACTAAGTATAATCACCATAGTCCTCTCACACATCCTATCTAGTCGTTGGGTGCAAGAGAATGACTGGGACTGACGTAGAGGGGAGGAGCTATATGCAGCTCTGCTGGGTGAATCCTCTTGCATTTCCTGTTGGGGAGGAGTTATATCCCAGAAGTAATGATGACCCGTGGACTGATCACACATAACAGAAGAAATGAGAAACACACTTGATGTGCAATTGTTTCTGATGGTTATTAAGGCAAACATTACCATATGCCCAGGCCGGAATAAATGGCCGAGTCCAAAAAAAAAGAAGCTATAGCAGCCCACGTGTGAATCTACTGAATTACTGGCCATTTATGCTGCAGAAAATGTCTTATCCTGGAATGCCTGTACTACTCAAGCTACCAATGGAGGAATACTTCACCTGATGATATGTAATAAGCCCGGTACTAGGAGTTGCTGTTTTTAGAGCAGCAATAAGCATCAAACAATCTTCTGGAAAGTTTATGAACATTAAAGGAATGTTTATAAGGATAAGATGGCCCTTTAGCATTCTTCAAATCATGATGAGGAAATATGCATCTTTCTCATCAATATCTTCATAATGTTTTTCAGAAATGATCCAAAAATAAATGGATACAGGTTTCAAAGTAGTTTCCAGGTTTCAACAATAAAACTGTACTAGCATGGATGAGAGAGAAAAAAAAAAAGAAAAGATTTTTTCATCTACACACAAAGTATCACAAGTTCTTCAGAAAGAAAAGTTGTGGCTAGTTCTGCAAAACCCAACTAAGCCCAAAAGCTCATTCACTGTAGCAGACTGCACAAGTCAGTCTTTGGCACTTCCAAGACAAGTGGCAACAACACAAGCAGCACCAGTTCATGCTACAGATGATCTATAAAAAAATATTTCCAACTTTGCCTGTCTGTGCTTAGGATCTCAGAATTAGGATGCATCCTTAACAGTATTCTTAGATAATCTAAGGATTGCAACATTCATCATTGATACATCAGACCAAAACAGATATATTTCTTTATTTTAACAAAAATCATATGAACTGGCCTAGGTCAAGCTCTCAATACTATGCATACATACTTGAAGATTATTTCCATATAATTAACACCATGAAAAAATATGTAAAACCAGAACAAGATCTCTGGAGATGTGTGGAATGGGACAAAACGTCTACCGTAAGAAACAATGGACTTGGTGTTCCTGTCCATCTCGCATCAATCTAAATGTGGGCAGAAGCAGGTATCAGCATGTATTCCACATTTAAGCTGTAAATGGCTAGTCACAAAAAAACAAATTTATGTAACTTACCTGAAATTCATTTCTTTCATATTGGCAAGAGTCCATGAGCTAGTGATGTATGGGATATACAATCCCACCAGGAGGGGCAAAGTTTCCCAAACCTCAAATGCCTATAAATACACCCCTCACCACACCCGCAATTCAGTTTAACGAATAGCCAAGTAGTGGGTGATAAAACAAGGAGTAAAAAAGCATACAAGAAGAGGAACTGGAAATAAAATTATGCTTTTATACAAAAATCATAACCACCAAAAAGGGTGAGCCTCATGGACTCTTGCCAATATGAAAGAAACTAATTTATCAGGTAAGTACTTACATAAATTATGTTTACTTTCATGTAATTGGCAAGAGTCCATGAGCTAGTGACGTATGGGATAGAAATACCCAAGATGTGGAAGACCACAGAAGAGTCACTAGAAAGGGAGGGATAAAATAAAAACAGCCATTTCCGCTGAAAAAAATTAAAGCCACACAAAAATAATTTTTTTGCATAAATTGAAGAAAAAAAACTTAAAAACATTAGCAGAAGAATCAAAGTGAAACAGCTGCCTGAAGAACATTTCTACCAAAAACTGCTTCAAAAGAAGCAAATACATCAGAATGGTAAAATTTAGTAAATGTATGCAAAGAAAAATAAGTTGTTGCTTTGCAAAACTAAAGAACCGAAGCTTCATTCTTAAAAGCCCAAGAAGAGACAACTGAACTAGTAGAATGAGCTGTAATACTCTGAAATGAAGACTGCCCCACCTCCAAATAAGCTTTAAGAAACAATAGCTTAACCAAGATGGCAAATAAATGGTAGAAGTTTTTCTGACCTTCCTAGGACCAGAAAAAATAAAAAATAGACTAGAAGTCTTCCTGAAATCTATAGTAGCTTCGACATAATATTTTAAAGCTCTTAGAATATGCAAAGAATGTAAAGGTCTCTAAAAAGAATTCTTAGGATGAAATTTAAACTAAGTCCGCAAAACAGCCATATCCTGATGAAAAATCAGAAAAGGAGACTGACAAGAGACAGCAGACAAATCAGAAAACTCTTCTAGCTGAAGAGATAGCCTAAAAATGAACAATACTTTCCAAGAAAGTAGTCAAATATTCAAAGTATGCATAGGCTCAAATGAAAGAGCCCGCAAAGCCTTAAAAAACAAAAAAACAAAACAATTTAAGACTCCAAGGAGGAGTGATTGATTAAATAACAGACTTGATACGAACCAAAGTCGGAACAAAATAATAAATGTCAGGAAAAAAGTAATATTTTCTTATAAAAAGAAAGAGAAAAAGCAAATATATATCTCTAAAAAATAAATACAGACAAATCTTAAACCAAACTATCCTGAAGAAACTGAAAAATTCTAAATGAATGCCAAGAGAATTTATGAGAAGAACACCATAAAATATAGATTTACTAAACCTATAATAAATGTTCTTTAAAACAGACTTATAAGCCTGCAACATAGAGATTAAAAAACTGAGAAACCTCTATGACTAAACACTAAACAATTTCCATACCTTCAAATTAGTAATTTGAAATCCCCCTAAATAGCCCCTAAAACAAAAGGGCTAGCCAAACAAAAAGCGGACAAGAATGGTAACTGGACATCCGAACAAGATCCACATACGAAACCTAAGAAGCCATGCTGATGCTATCAGAAACATATGAGATTATTCCAAAACGATCTTAAAGAACACCTTATGGAAGAAAAAACAAGTGGCGGAAGGATGTAGCCAGGTTGCAAAAACCAAGACACTGCAAATGTATCCACCATTTCCACCTGAAGATCCCTAGACCTCAAAAGGTACCTGGGAAATTGAGAGAACACATCTGAAAACCACCTAAGAACGTATTCAAGATACTTCTTAATTGCTAAGGAACTGAGTCCCTATTAAATGATTGACATATGCCACAATTTTGTCTGTCTGAAAGAAAAATCCTCTCCTAAAAGAAACCAAGCCTGAAAGAGTTTTGAAAATAGCACAGAGTTCAAAATATCGATTGGAAACCTCGCCTCTTGAAGTTTCCAAACCTCTTGTGCTATCAAAGACCCTCAGACAGCTCCCCAACCTGTAAGACTTGCATCCATAAAGAATACAGTCCAGGAAGGACGAACAAAAGGACTGAATAAAACGATGATAGACTAATCATCAAAAACAGAGAAAGTAGAGTGTTTAAGATTTAAGAATATCAACTGTGATATCTGAAAACAAACTCTGTATCATAGATTGATTCAGTATGCAAAGCAAAAAGTGATCTCAGATGAAAAACGAGCAAAGGGAACCACGCCCGATGCTGCAGACCTAAGAATTTTATGCACATAGCCACTGAAAGAAATGTTCCAGACTGTAAGTAAAACAGGCTAATGCCAATACAATTGACTTTTGTCCGATAAAGACAAAGACATGAACACAGAATCCATCTAAAAACCTCAAAAGAAGTGATCCTTGTCTGAGGAATCACAAAACTCTTAGGTAAATTAAATGCTCAAAACATGTTTTTATGGATTGATAAGAGATTCCAAAAAAGAATGATATAGATATAGATACATATATATATACATATATATACATATACATATACATATACTGCTCTTTCATATATCTGTATTGTATCTGTATAAGGGACTCAAAACGCTGCTCATTTAATCCACCTCGGAAAATGAAAGACTGAATGGACCTCGCCAGGAATTTAATCTGCAACCCTCAGGTTGCTACAGGGCTCAGCCACAGTGCATTAGTATGCTGAGCTATCTGTCATCTTAATAAAAGAAAAGTTTAAAGGGATAAGAAACCCAAATTGTTTTCTTTCGTGATTCAGATAGAGCATGACATTTTAAGCAACTTTCTAATTTATTCCTATTATCAAATTTTCTTTGTTCTCTTGGTATCTTTATTTTAAATGCAATAATGTAAGTTGCTGATTGGTGGATACATTCATCCACCAATAAAAAAAATGCTGTCCAGAGTCTGAACAAAAAAAAAAAAGCTTAGATGCCTTCTTTTTCAAATAAAGATAGCAAGAGAACGAAGAAAATTTGATAATAGGAGTAAATTAGAAAGTTGCTTAAAATTACATGCTCTATCTAAATCACGAAAGAAAAAAATTGGGTTCAGTGTCCCTTTAAGCTAATACCAAGATACCATCCAAATAAGGAAGCACCACCATACTTTACTGTCTGAAGACAGAAAGAAAGGCACCAAGAACCTATGAAAAGATTCATAAAGCTGTCTCTAGACCAAATGAAAAGGTGACAAATTGGTAAAGCTTATATAAAAACGAAAATCTCAAACCACAAGTGGACTGAATGACAATAAAATATGAGGATAAACAGCCTGAAAAATGAGTGCACATGAAATGACCTTAACAAAAAGGCATAATAGTCCTTATAATCACCAACATAAAAGTTGAAACTCTAACAAAACAATATAAAAGTCTTCAGATCCAAAAAAAATGGACTGAATAAACCCTTCTTCTTTGGGACATAGAATTGAATAGAAACCCAAACCCTGTTCCTTCAAAAAAGAACTGGCATAATCATTCCTGAAACACAGAGCATACTGAGAAAGAAAGATTCTTCCTATAGAAGTTCTCATTCTGAAAATCTATTCAAACCCTAAGAAAAATTAAGATTTTGGACTGATCCAAAAACAATTTAATCTGCCCCCCACCAGAATGACTAGATAGAGAACCGCACCATCATGCAGTCTAATAACAAGTAAATATATAGCGTATTTCTCCCAAAAGATACAAAACGCTTTTTCAGTGCTTACACTCGGAATTAACCAAATTAGCAGCTGAACAAAAACAGTTGTTATTATTACCCAAAGCAATGGTATACAATAAATTGACCTCAAAAGGCCAAAGGGCTGTCATAACCCTGCCGGAACATGAATCTGAGACCCTTGGATCTAGAACAACATTTGTAGTCAGGACATTCACCAACTGATCTACATCACCAGACAAAGTAGGGCAGAAAGAAATTCTAGACCTCCAACAATAGTGGAAAAAATAGAAATCAAACAAATTATTATCCTATCAAGATAGAGATAATAAAATATATTCAAAATCATAATAATAGATAAAGTAAACATAATTAAATGATTACTTCTGAAGTAAATAAGCAGTTATATACTTTAGAATCTGAAATTGCTTATACTAACTGTTCAACAAAGGTTGAGAAAACAGCAATGTCAGCCACAGATAAAGCTGAGCTAAAATATAAAAAGTACATGAATTTGCTCGACCAAGGTTATATTCAAAAATTCTAAAGAATCCTGAAAATAAGTACCAATCTCCATAGAAATAGTAGTACAGTCCAAAAAGGGAATCAGGATAAACATTCTCTAGAATATAATACAAATAGTATATTGCATAGGAAAAAATCTTAAGAGCAAAAAAAATCTTAAAATCCAGTTTGAAAAGGATTAATAATATAGTTAATAGGAGGACTCCTAAAAGCTATAAATAACAAATATTTCCTTAACAAAGAACATAAAAAATGTTCAAATGAAAAATAAGGAGAATTTATAACAAACTGTCTGATACAGGATCTTTAAAACAAAGAAACCATCAGTATATTAAACTTAAGTATGCTGTCGGTCAGAACAAAATTAAATTTTAACAATTTTGAAAAGACCTCGTAAGTTTATTAAAAGGCATAACCTTTATGATTAAAGCAACACCATGTAATGTTTGCAAATTAAATCAAATACAAGAACTGAATATGTAAAAAACAGTAAATGTCATTATACATGTAGAAACATAAAACATAATAAACAATTGCCACATAATTGAACTGAAGAAATAACAACAGCTTTATAATGAAAAGAACACACTTAGCTTTGTAAAACTGTGTTCCAGGGCATCATAGTTTCTACAGTAACATCAGAGTCAGGATCAGAATGAAACATCTCGCAAAATGTAACAGAAAAAGAAAAATAACATTTAGGCAAAATATTCCATTTCCACAATGTAACAGTTTCAGTAAAGAAAAACAAAAGCAGGCATAATACCTTTCAAAAAAACTATGAAAACAGCGAGCAATAGAGGGAGAGGGGTAAAATGACTACATTTTTGCGCCAATATGACGCATAACGCAAAACAGGAATTAAAAATTTGGCACAAAACTATCACCAGGAAATGACACAATTTGCGTCATAACAAACGCAATTTCGCGCCAAAACAACTAGCGTTAACAAAGACGCAGAAATTACGAAACTTGCGCCATCAACGGCGCAACTTCCCGGCCAAAAAAAATTTTGCGCCAAGAATGACGCAATAGAAATAGCATTTTGCGCCCTCGCAAGCCTAGATTTGCCCGCGCAAAAATGAAAGTCAAATTGAAAAAAGACTGAACCCCAGGTAAGAAAAAAAGTTTAAATAAACTTCCCAAACATGATTGCTATACTGAAACGGTTTAGACTGCTAAAGGGAAATACACGAAGACCTGACTCATGGCAAATATAAGTGAATACATATATTTAAAACTTTATATTAATACATAAAAGCGCCAAACCATAGCTGAGTGTCTCTTAAATAATAATACGTACTTACCGAAAGACACCCATCCACATATAGCAGATAGCCAAACCAGTACTGAAAAAGTATCAGCAGAGGTAATGGTATATAGAAGAATATTGTTGATCTGAAAAGGGAGGTAGGAGATGAATCTCTACGACCGATAACAGAGAACCCTTGAAAAGATTTCCTGTGAGAAAAACCATAAAATCAATAGGCGATACTCCCTTCACATCCCTCTGACAAATACTGTACTCTGAGAGGAATTCTGCTTCAATATGCTGAGAAGCGCTTATCATAGAAGAAAAATCTAGCACAAACTTACTTCACCACCTCCATAGGGAGGCACAGTTTGTAAAACTGAATTGTGGGTGTGGTGAGGGGGTGTATTTTTAGGCATTTGAGGTTTGGGAAAAACTTTGCCCCTCCTGGTAGGATTGTATATCCCATACGTCACTAGCTCTTGATCTCTTGCCAATTACATGAAAGAAAGGAATCTTGCAGCCGACAATATTCCACAAAGACTATGTTGCCATCTTTAAAATGTCAGTATCTCTTGGGTTAAAAAAAAAAAAAAAAAAAAAAAGACTGGGATTAATCGCTAAGATAAGCTTTCTTTTAGCATTAGGTATAAACATAATGCTTGAGAGTACTGCAACTCAGTGCAAAGTCATTTCAGATCCAACAGGTTAAGACTGTTGTAGTGATTTTTGTCAGCACACACAATTTTTGCTGCAATGTTTTGGTGGTGACAAAAAAGTGGACAAGAAAAAAGGAATAATCCCATAAGTAATGGATGACCCGTGGACTGACTACACTTAACAGGAGAAATAGATTTCTTCTACGATACGACGAGTCCACGGATTTCATCCTTACTTGTGGGATATTATCCTCCTGCTAACAGGAAGTGGCAAAGAGCACCACAGCAGAGCTGTAAATATAGCTCCTCCCTTTCCCTCCAGTCATTCGATCGAAGGTTATAGGAAGAGAAAAGCTAAAAGGTGCAGAGGTGACTGAAGTTGTAAATAATAAAAAACATAATCTGTCTTAAATTGACAGGGAGGGCTGTGGACTCGTCGTATCGTAGAAGAAATCAATTTATCAGGTAAGCATAAATTTCATTTTCTTCTACAAGATACGAAGAGTACATGGATTTCATCATTACTTGTGCGATACAATACCAAAGCAACAGGGCACGGATGAAAGGGAGGGACAAGACAGAGACCTAAACGGAAGGCACCACTGCTTGAAGAACTTTTCTCCCAAAAATAGCCTCAGAAGAAGCAAAAGTATCAAATTTGTAAAATTTTGAAAAAGTATGAAGGGACGACCAAGTCGCAGCCTTACAAATCTGTTCAACAGATGCATCGTTTTTAAAAGCCCATGTGGAAGCCACAGCCCTAGTAGAATGAGCCGTAATTATTTCAGGAGACTGCTGTCCAGCAGTCTCATATGCCAGGCGGATGATACTTCTCAGCCAAAAAGAAAGAGAGGTAGCCGTAGCTTTCTAACCCCTACGCTTTCCAGAATAAACAATGAACAATGAAGATGATTGACAGAAATCCTTAGTTGCCTGTAAGTAAAACTTTAAGGCACGGACCACGTCTAAGTTATGTAACAGACGCTCCATCGTGGAAGAAGGATTAGGACACAAGGAAGGAACAATAATTTCCTGATTAATATTCTTATTCGAAACAACCTTAGGAAGAAAACCAGGTTTGGTACGTAAAACCACCTTATCAGAATGAAAAATGAGATAAGGAGAATCACACTGTAGTGCTGAAAGCTCAGAAACTCTTCGAGCTGAAGAAATAGCAACCAAAAGCAGAACTTTCCAAAAACATAATTTATGCTTACCTGATAAATTCCTTTCTTCTGTTGTGTGATCAGTCCACGGGTCATCATTACTTCTGGGATATAACTCCTCCCCAACAGGAAATGCAAGAGGATTCACCCAGCAGAGCTGCATATAGCTCCTCCCCTCTACGTCAGTCCCAGTCATTCGACCAAGAATCAACGAGAAAGGAGTAACCAAGGGTGAAGTGGTGACTGGAGTATAATTTAAAAGATATTTACCTGCCTTAAAACAGGGCGGGCCGTGGACTGATCACACAACAGAAGAAAGGAATTTATCAGGTAAGCATAAATTATGTTTTCTTCTGTTATGTGTGATCAGTCCACGGGTCATCATTACTTCTGGGATACCAATACCAAAGCAAAAGTACACGGATGACGGGAGGGATAGGCAGGCTCATTATACAGAAGGAACCACTGCCTGAAGAACCTTTCTCCCAAAAATAGCCTCCGAAGAAGCAAAAGTATCAAATTTGTAAAATTTGGAAAAAGTATGAAGCGAAGACCAAGTTGCAGCCTTGCAAATCTGTTCAACAGAGGCCTCATTCTTAAAAGCCCAAGTGGAAGCCACAGCTCTAGTGGAGTGAGCTGTAATTCTTTCAGGAGGCTGCTGTCCAGCAGTCTCATAGGCTAAGCGTATTATGCTACGAAGCCAAAAAGAGAGAGAGGTAGCGGAAGCTTTTTGACCTCTCCTCTGTCCAGAATAAACGACAAACAGGGAAGAAGTTTGGCGAAAATCTTTAGTTGCCTGCAAGTAGAACTTGAGGGCACGAACTACATCTAGATTGTGTAGAAGACGTTCCTTCTTTGAAGAAGGATTTGGACACAAGGATGGAACAACAATCTCTTGATTGATATTCCTGTTAGTGACTACCTTAGGTAAGAACCCAGGTTTAGTACGCAGAACAACCTTGTCTGAGTGAAAAATCAGATAAGGAGAATCACAATGTAAGGCTGATAACTCAGAGACTCTTCGAGCCGAGGAAATAGCCATTAAAAACAGAACTTTCCAAGATAACAATTTTATATCAATGGAATGAAGGGGTTCAAACGGAACACCCTGTAAAACGTTAAGAACTAAGTTTAAACTCCATGGCGGAGCAACAGCTTTAAACACAGGCTTGATCCTAGCTAAAGCCTGACAAAAAGCCTGGACATCTGGATTTTCTGACAGACGCCTGTGTAATAAGATGGACAGAGCTGAAATCTGTCCCTTTAATGAACTAGCTGATAAACCCTTTTCTAACCCTTCTTGTAGAAAAGACAATATCCTAGGGATCCTAACCTTACTCCAGGAGTAACGTTTGGATTCGCACCAGTATAGGTATTTACGCCATATTTTATGGTAAATTTTTCTGGTAACAGGCTTCCTAGCCTGTATCAGGGTATCAATAACTGACTCAGAAAAACCACGTTTTGATAAAATCAAGCGTTCAATTTCCAAGCAGTCAGCTTCAGAGAAGTTAGATTTTGATGTTTGAATGGACCCTGTATCAGAAGGTCCTGTCTTAGAGGTAGAGACCAAGGCGGACAGGATGACATGTCCACTAGATCTGCATACCAAGTCCTGCGTGGCCATGCAGGCGCTATTAGAATCACTGATGCTCTTTCCTGTTTGATTTTGGCAATCAATCGAGGAAGCAGCGGGAAGGGTGGAAACACATAAGCCATCCCGAATTTCCAAGGTGCTGTCAAAGCATCTATCAGAACCGCTCCCGGATCCCTGGATCTGGACCCGTAGCGAGGAAGTTTGGCGTTCTGGCGAGACGCCATGAGATCTATCTCTGGTTTGCCCCAACGTCGAAGTATTTGGGCAAAGACCTCCGGATGAAGTTCCCACTCCCCCGGATGAAAAGTCTGGCGGCTCAAGAAATCCGCCTCCCAGTTCTCCACTCCCGGGATGTGGATTGCTGACAGGTGGCAAGAGTGTGACTCTGCCCAGCGAATTATCTTTGATACTTCCACCATTGCTAGGGAGCTTCTTGTCCCTCCCTGATGGTTGATGTAAGCTACAGTCGTGATGTTGTCCGACTGAAACCTGATGAACCCCCGAGTTGTTAATTGGGGCCAAGCCAGAAGGGCATTGAGAACTGCTCTCAATTCCAGAATGTTTATTGGAAGGAGACTCTCCTCCTGATTCCATAGTCCCTGAGCCTTCAGAGAATTCCAGACAGCGCCCCAACCTAGTAGGCTGGCGTCTGTTGTTACAATTGTCCAGTCTGGCCTGCTGAATGGCATCCCCCTGGACAGGTGTGGCCGATGAAGCCACCATAGAAGAGAATTTCTGGTCTCTTGATTCAGATTCAGAGTAGGGGACAAATCTGAGTAATCCCCATTCCACTGACCTAGCATGCACAATTGCAGCGGTCTGAGGTGTAGGCGTGCAAAAGGTACTATGTCCATTGCCGCTACCATTAAGCCGATCACCTCCATACATTGAGCTACTGACGGGTGTTGAATGGAATGAAGGGCACGGCATGCATCTTGAAGCTTTGTTAACCTGTCCTCTGTCAGGTAAATCTTCATTTCTACAGAATCTATAAGAGTCCCCAAGAATGGAACTCTTGTGAGAGGAAAAAGAGAACTCTTCTTTTCGTTCACTTTCCATCCATGCGACCTTAGAAATGCCAGAACTAACTCTGTATGAGACTTGGCAGTTTGAAAGCTTGAAGCTTGAATTAGAATGTCGTCTAGGTATGGAGCTACCGAAATCCCTCGCGGCCTTAGTACCGCCAGAAGGGCACCCAGAACCTTTGTGAAGATTCTTGGAGCCGTAGCCAATCCGAATGGGAGAGCTACAAACTGGTAGTGCCTGTCTAAGAAGGCAAACCTTAGATACCGGTGATGATCCTTGTGGATCGGTATGTGAAGGTAAGCATCCTTTAAATCCACTGTGGTCATGTACTGACCCTCTTGGATCATGGGTAGGATTGTCCGAATAGTTTCCATTTTGAACGATGGAACTCTTAGGAATTTGTTTAGAATCTTTAAATCTAAGATTGGCCTGAAAGTTCCCTCTTTTTTGGGAACCACGAACAGGTTTGAGTAGAACCCTTGTCCTAGTTCCGACCGCGGAACCGGATGGATCACTCCCATTGTTAACAGATCTTGTACGCAGCGTAGAAACGCTTCTTTCTTTATCTGGTTTGTTGACAACCTTGACAGATGAAATCTCCCTCTTGGGGGAGATAATTTGAAGTCTAGAAGGTATCCCTGAGATATGATCTCTAGTGCCCAGGGATCCTGAACATCTCTTGCCCAGGCCTGGGCGAAGAGAGAGAGTCTGCCCCCCACTAGATCCGGTCCCGGATCGGGGGCTCTCGGTTCATGCTGTCTTTGGGGCAGCAGCAGGTTTCCTGGCCTGCTTGCTCTTGTTCCAGGACTGGTTAGGCTTCCAGCCTTGCCTGTAACGAGCAACAGCTCCTTCCTGTTTTGGTGCAGTGGAGGTTGATGCTGCTCCTGTTTTGAAATTCCGAAAGGGACGAAAATTAGACTGTCTAGCCTTAACTTTGGCCTTGTCCTGAGGTAGGGCGTGGCCCTTACCTCCCGTAATGTCAGCGATAATTTCTTTCAAACCGGGCCCGAATAAGGACTGCCCCTTGAAAGGTATATTAAGTAATTTGGACTTAGAAGTAACATCAGCTGACCAGGATTTTAGCCACAGCGCCCTGCGTGCCTGTATGGCGAATCCTGAGTTCTTAGCCGTAAGTTTGGTTAAATGTACTACGGCCTCCGAAATGAAAGAATTAGCTAGTTTAAGGACTCTAAGCCTGTCCGTAATGTCGTCTAGCGTAGAGGAACTAAGGTTCTCTTCAAGCGACTCAATCCAAAATGCTGCCGCAGCCGTAATCGGCGCGATACATGCAAGGGGTTGTAATATAAAACCTTGTTGAACAAACATTTTCTTAAGGTAACCCTCTAATTTTTTATCCATTGGATCTGAGAAAGCACAGCTATCCTCCACCGGGATAGTGGTACGCTTAGCTAAAGTAGAAACTGCTCCCTCCACCTTGGGGACCGTTTGCCATAAGTCCCTAGTGGTGGCGTCTATTGGAAACATCTTTCTAAATATTGGAGGGGGTGAGAACGGCACACCGGGTCTATCCCACTCCTTAGTAACAATTTCAGTTAGTCTCTTAGGTATAGGAAAAACGTCAGTACTCGCCGGGTACCGCAAAGTATTTATCCAACCTACACAGTTTCTCTGGTATTGCAACGGTGTTACAATCGTTGAGAGCTGCTAAGACCTCCCCTAGTAGTACACGGAGGTTCTCCAATTTAAATTTAAAATTTGAAATATCTGAGTCCAATCTGTTTGGATCAGAACCGTCACCCACAGAATGAAGCTCTCCGTCCTCATGCTCTGCGAGCTGTGACGCAGTATCAGACATGGCCCTAGCATTGTCAGCGCACTCTGTTCTCACCCCAGAGTGATCACGCTTGCCTCTTAGTTCTGGTAATTTAGACAAAACTTCAGTCATAACAGTAGCCATATCTTGTAATGTTATCTGTAATGGCCGCCCAGATGTACTAGGCGCCAAAATATCACGCACCTCCCGGGCGGGAGATGCAGGTACTGCCGCGTGAGGCGAGTTAGTCGGCATAACTCTCCCCTCGCAGTTTGGTGAAATTTGTTCACATTGTACAGATTGACTTTTATTTAAAGTAGCATCAATACAGTTAGTACATAAATTTCTATTGGGCTCCACCTTGGCATTGGAACAAATGACACAGATATCTTCCTCTGAGTCAGACATGTCTAACACACTAGCAAAAAAGCTTACAACTTGGTTATAATCTTTTTTAGCAAAAAAAAAAAAAAAAAAAAAAAAAAAAAAACGCACTGTGCCTCAAAGAGGTACTAACGATTAAATGACAGTTGAAATACTGAACTGAAAAACTGTTATAGCATCAAACTTTAAAACAACACAATCTTTTAGCAAAGGTTTGTTCCCATTAGTAAAAACAACACTAATTAAATTTGTACATAAGAAAATAAAACAACGTTTTTATTCACAGTCACTATAAGGATTCTCACAGCTCTGCTGAGAGAATTTACCTCCCTTCAAAGAAGTTTGAAGACCCCTGAGATCTGTCAGAGATGAACCGGATCATGCAGGAAATATAAAAGTAACTGACTGGAATTTTTTGATGCGTAGCAAAGAGCGCCAAAAACGGCCCCTCCCTCTCCCACACAGCAGTGAAGAGAAACGAAACTGTCACAATTAAAGCAAAAAAAAAAAAAAAAAAAAAAAAACTGCCAAGTGGAAAATAATGCCCAAATATTTATTCACACAGTACCTCAGCAAAGTTAAACGATTCTACATTCCAGCAAAAACGTTTAACATGAGAATAGTTATTAAAAGGATTAATGACCTTTAACAGAGTAGTTCCGGTGAAATACCATCCCCAGAATACTGAAGTGTATACATACATGTCATTTTAACGGTATGGCAGGCTTTTCTCATCAATTCCATTCAGAAAATAAAAACTGCCACATACCTCAATGCAGATTCATCTGCCCGCTGTCCCCTGATCTGAAGCCTTTACCTCCCTCAGATGGTCGAGAACAGCAATATGATCTTAACGACTCCGGTTAAAATCATAGTAAAAATCTCTGTCAGATTCTTCCTCAAACTCTGCCAGAGAAGTAATAACACGCTCCGGTGCTATTTTAAAATAACAAACTTTTGATTGAAGTCATAAAAACTAAGTATAATCACCATAGTCCTCTCACACATCCTATCTAGTCGTTGGGTGCAAGAGAATGACTGGGACTGACGTAGAGGGGAGGAGCTATATGCAGCTCTGCTGGGTGAATCCTCTTGCATTTCCTGTTGGGGAGGAGTTATATCCCAGAAGTAATGATGACCCGTGGACTGATCACACATAACAGAAGAAATAATAATTTGATATCTATGGAATGCAAAGGTTCAAACGGAAGCCCTTGAAGAACTCTAAGAACTAAATTCAAACTCCAGGGAGGAGTAATTGGTCTAAATACAGGCTTAATTCTGGTTAAAGCCTGACAAAAACACTGAACATCTGGCACATCTGCCAAACGTTTGTGAAACAAAATTGACAACGTAGAAATGTATCCCTTTAAGGAACTAGCTGATAAACCTTTCTCCAATCCTTCTTGGAGAAAAGACAGAATCCTAGGAATCCTAACTTTACTCCATGAGTAGCCCTTAGATTCACACCAATAAAGATATTTACGCCATATCTTATGATGGATTTTTCCAGTGACAGGCTTTCTAGTCTGTATCAAAGTACTGATAACAGAATCAGAGAATCCTCACTTCGATAAAATCAAGCGTTCAATCTCCACGCAGTCAGCTGCAGAGAAGTTAGATTTGGATGTTGGAAAGGACCTTCAATGAGAAGGTCCTGTCTCAAAGGAAGATTCCACGGTGGTAGCGAAGACATGTCCACTAGATCCGCATACCAAGTCCTGCGTGGCCACGCAGGCGCTATCAGGATCACTGAAGCTCTTTCCTGTTTGATTCGAGCGATCACGCGTTGAAGGAGAGGAAACGGTGGAAACACATAAGCTAGGCTGAACGACCAAGGCACTGCCAAGGCATCTATTAGTTCGGCCTGGGGATCCCTCGACCTGGATCCATATCTTGGAAGCTTGGCATTCTGACGAGATGCCATCAGATCCAATTCCGGTTTGCCCCATTGGAGAATCAAAGAGGCAAATACCTCCGGGTGAAGTTTCCACTCCCCCAGATGAAAAGTCTGTCAGCTTAGAAAATCCGCTTCCCAGTTCTCTACTCCTGGGATGTGGATTGCTGACAGGTGACAAGAGTGGGTGTCTGCCCAACAGATTATCTTGGATACCTCTCTCATCGCTAAGGAACTCCTTGTTCCCCCCTGATGATTGATATAGGCCACAGTCGTGATGTTGTCCGACTGGAATCTGATGAATTTTGCCGAAGCCAACTGAGGCCATGCCTGAAGTGCATTAAATATTGCTCTCAATTCCAGAATATTGATTGGAAGTAGAGACTCCACCTGAGTCCAAACACCCTGAGCCTTCAGGGAATTCCAGACTGCACCCCAGCCCAGAAGGCTGGCGTCCGTTGTCACTATCACCCACGAGGGTCTGCGAAAGCTAGTCCCCTGGGACAGATGATCCAGCGACAACCACCAAAGAAGAGAGTCTCTGGTCTCTTGATCCAGATTTATCTGAGGAGATAAATCCGCATAATCCCCATTCCACTGTCCGAGCATGCACAGCTGCAGCGGTCTGAGATGAAAGCGAGCAAATGGAATGATGTCCATTGCCGCTACCATTAATCCAATTACCTCCATACACTGAGTCACTGATGGCCGAGGAATGGACTGAAGTGCTCGGCAAGTATTTAGAATCTTTGATTTTCTGACCTCCGTCAGAAATATTTTCATGGCTACCGAGTCTATCAGAGTTCCCAAGAAAGGAACCCTTGTCTGTGGGACAAGTGAACTTTTCTCTATGTTCACCTTCCAACCGTGAGTTCTCAAAAAAGACAGCACTGTGTCCGTGTGAGATTTTGTCAGATGATATGTTGACGCCTGGATCAGGATATCGTCCAGATAAGGCGCCACTGCTATGCCTCGCAGTCTGAGAGCCGCCAAAAGAGACCCTAGAACCTTTGTGAAGATTCTGGGTGCTGTGGCCAACCCGAAGGGAAGAGCCACGAACTGATAATGTTTGTCCAGGAAGGCAAACCTTAGAAACGGATGATGATCCTTGTGGATAAGAATATGAAGGTAAGCATCCTTCAAGTCCACGGTAGTCCTATATTGACCCTCCTGGATAATTGGTAAAATTGTTCGTATAATCTCCATCTTGAATGATGGAACTCTGAGAAACTTGTTTAGACACTTGAGGTCTAAGATGGGTCTGAAAGTTCCCTCTTTTTTGGGAACCACAAATAGATTTGAGTAAAACCCCTGTCCCTGTTCCAATTTTGGAACTGGACAAATAACTCCCATGGTAAAAAGGTTTTTTTTTACACAGCGTAAGAACGCCTCTCTTTTTATCTGGTTTGCAGATAATTTTGAAAGATGAAATCTCCCTCTTGGGAGAAAGTCCTTGAATTCCAATCGATAACCGTGGGTCACTATTTCTAGAGCCCAGGGGTCCTGAACATCTCTTGCCCACGCCTGGGCAAAGAAAGAGAGTCTGCCCCCTACTAGATCCCGTCCTGGATCGGGGGTCGCCCCTTCATGCTGTCTTAGTAGCAGCAGCAGGCTTTTTGGATTCTTTACCTTTATTCCAGTTCTGGTTGGGTCTCCAGACTGACATAGATTGGGTAAAATGCCCTTCCTGCTTTGTAGCAGAAGAGGAAGCTGAGGGTCCTCCTTTAAAGTTCCGAAAGGAACCAAAATTATTTTGTTTACCCCTCATCTTAACAGACTTATCCTGAGGTAGGGCATGGCCTTTACCTCCTGTAATGTCAGAAATTATTTCCTTCAATTCAGGCCCAAAAAGGGTCTTCCCTTTAAAAGGAATAGCCAAAAGCTTAGTTTTTGATGAGACATCAGCAGACCAAGATTTGAGCCACAACGCTCTACGTGCTAGGATAGCAAATCCTGCATTATTTGCCGATAATTTAGCAATTTGAAAAGCAGCATCAGTAATAAAAGAATTAGCTAGCTTGAGAGCCTTAATTCTATCTAAGATGTCATCTAATGGAGTCTCAACCTTAAGACTCTTCTAGAGCCTCAAACCAAAAAGCTGCTGCAGTAGTTACTGGAACAATGCAAGCCGTAGGTTGTAAAAGAAACCCCCGATTAATAAATAATTTCTTTAGTAGACCCTCTAATTTCTTATCCATAGGGTGTTTGAAAGCACAACTGTCCTCAATGGGTATAGTTGTATTCTTAGCTAGGGTAGATATAGCTCCCTCTACCTTAGGGACCGTTTGCCAAGAGTCCCAAATGGTGTCTGATATGGGAAACATTTTCTTAAAATTAGGAGGGGGGGAGAACGGTATACCTGGTCTATCCCATTCCTTTCTTATAATTTCCGAAATTCTCTTAGGAACCGGAAAAACATCAGTGTAAGTAGGTACTTCTAGATATTTATCCATCTTACACAATTTCTCTGGTGGAATTACAATAGGGTCACAATCATCCAGAGTGGCTAAAACCTCCCGAAGTAACAGGCGGAGGTGTTCAAGCTTAAATTTAAAGGACATAGTGTCCGAATCTGTCTGAGGTAAAACATTCCCTGAATCTGAAATTTCACACTCAGACAGTAATTCCCTGACCCCCAACTCAGAGCACTGTGAGGGTACATCGGAAATAGCTAATAAAGCATCAGAGGCTTCAGTATTTACACTAAAACCTAACCTACTGCGTTTACCCTGCAACACTGGTAATTTAGATAATACCTCTCTAAGGGTAGTTGACATAACTGCAGCCATCTCCTGCAGAGTAAAGGAATTAGACGCACTAGAAGTACTTGGCGTCGCTTGTGTGGGCGTTAAAGATTGTGACACTTGGGAAGAATTGGATGGCATATACTGATTCTCTTCAGACTGAGAATCATCCTTAGGCACACTTTCTTGACCTAATATATGGTCTTTACAATGTAAGGCTCTTTAAGTACAAGTGTTACACAATGTTAGAGGGGGTTGCACAATAGCTTCTAAACACATAGAACAATGAGATTCAGATTCCTCAATGTCAGACATGTTTGAACAGACTAGTAATAACCACAAAAAGTCGTTTAAACACTTATTTATTGCTTAAATAAACTTTTGAAAAAATGTGTACTGCGCCTTTAAGAAAAGAAAAAGTGAACAATTTTTCCCAAACTGCTTAAATAACGTTAAATTATCTACAAATTTAACTAAAAATCGTTGGTTTATCCAAAATTACTGCACCCCAGTAGAAAGGGGAGAAATAAGGCTTTAAAGTACTTAGATCAACAACTTTGTCAATTTATAGTCCAAAATACCCTCTGCCCTTAAGGTTGATGCCAAAGTAGTACCAAACACAACCGCATGGGAAAGTGGTTTTACACCTAAGTCATCAATACACAATATAACCCCTCAAACACACCAGTAATAAACACGTTAATGCCAAAAAATAAAAACGTTATGCATCGTTTTTCTTTGTGTCTCCCATAGTGTCACATAATGCCCATATAATGTCATGTATAAATAAAAACCAGGGACTCCAGTAAAACCCTTCTGTAAAATAGGATTACTGCTTACCCCATTCCCAAAAAGGGAAATAAATGTCAGCCAGTTCAGATATATCAAGTCTCCTCAGAAATAAAAGGCTGCACATACCTTAATGCTGCTTGTAGCATGAAACCGGTCTCCACACTGAAGATGTCTCATGGTTACCTTCAGAAGTCTTGTGGGAACCAGCGTGGATCTTAGTTACAACTGCTAAGATCATACACCTCAGGGCAGAAATCTTCTTCTATAACCCCCTGAGGAAAATAGTACTCACCGGTACCATTTAAAATAAAAAACTTCTTGAATGAAGAAAATAAAAACTAGCACCTCACTTTACTTCTTCCTAGTATAACACAGGCAAAGAGAATGACTGGAGGTGGAGGGGAAGGGAGGAGCTATATATACAGCTCTGCTGTGGTGCTCTTTGCCACTTCCTGTTAGCAGGAGGATAATATCCCACAAGGATGAAATCCGTGGACTCGTCGTATCTTGTAGAAGAAATATCAGTACAGTTTAAAACGTGCTTCCTATGCCAACAATAGAATGTGAAATTCACCCTACAGCGGGTAGTTTTAAAATTTAAATCTAAATGGCCAAGCTTAAAGGGACACTAATCCCAAAAAATGTATTTCATGATTCAGATAGAGAATACAATTTTAAGCAATATTTCAATTTATTTCTATTATCTAAATGGTTTAATTCTTTAGATATCCTTTGTTGAAAAAATAGCAATGCACATGGCTGAGCCAATCACACGAGGAGTTTGTGTGCAGCTACCAATCAGCAGCTACTGAGC